>NW_026800287.1:0-300000 GCF_032191835.1 Heteronotia binoei
GGGTAAGAAGTATTTTTAATATCACACTGAATGGTATACTCTTGATTGGAAAATTTTTTGGATGGTTTTCCATTCTCCATTACAGCCCATGAGATTCATTAGAATGAATGGGCCCATATGTTAACGGTTAGGGTTAGGGTTAGAGTTCAGGACACACCTATGCTCGGATTAAAATTGGGGTTTCGTTTAGGGTTGGGTAAGATGTATTTTGAATATCACACTGAATGGTACACTCTTGATGGGGAAAAATTTTGGATGTTTTTCCATTCTCCATTATAGCCAATGAGATTCATTAGAATGAATGGGCCCATATGGTAAGGGTTAGGGTTAGGGTTAGAGTTCAGGACACACTTATGTTTGGGTGAATATTGGGGTTGGGTTAATGGTTGGGTAAGATTTATTTTTAATATCACACTGAATGGTACACTCTTGATGGGGAAAAATTTTGGATGTTATTACATTCTCCATTATAGCCTATGAGATTCATTAAAATGAATGGGCCCATATGGTAAGCGTTAGGTTTAGGGTTAGAGTTCAGGACACACTTATGTTGGGTGAATTTTGGGGTTGGGTTTAGGGTTGGGTAAGATGTATTTTAAATATCACACTGAATGGTACATTCTTGATGGGAAAATTTTTGGATGTTTTTCCATTCTCCATTATAGCCTATGAGATTCATTAAAATGAATGGGCCCATATGGTAAGGGTTAGGCTTAGGGTTAGAGTTCAGGACACACTTATGTTTGGGTGAATATTGGGGTTGGGTTTAGGGTTGGGTAAGATGTTTTTTTAATATCACACTGAATGGTACACTCTTGAAGGGGAAAATTTTTGTTTTTTTTTCCATTCTCCATTATAGCCTATGAGATTCATTAGAATGAATGGGCCCATATGGTAAGGGTTAGGGTTAGGGTTAGAGTTCAGGACACACTTATGTTTGGGTGAATATTGGGGTTGGGTTAATACTTGGGTAAGATGTATTTTTAATATCACACTGAATGGTACACTCATGATGGGGAAAAATTTTGGATGTTTTTCCATTCTCCATTATAGCCTAAGAGATTCATTAAAATGAATGGGCCCATATGGTAAGGGTTAGGGTTAGGGTTAGAGCTCAGGACACACTTATGTTGGGTGAGTATTGGGGTTGGATTTAGGGTTGGGTAAGATGTATTTTTAGTATCACACTGAATGGTATACTCTTGATGGGAAAAATTTTTGGATGGTTTTCCATTCTGCATTATAGCCCATGAGATTCATTAGAATGAATGGGCCCATATGGTAAGGGTTAGGGTTAGGGTTAGAGTTCAGGACACACCTATGCTCGGATTAAAATTGTGGTTTCGTTTAGGGTTGGGTAAGATGTATTTTTAATATCACACTGAATGGTACACTCTTGATGGGGAAGAATTTTGGATGTTTTTCCATTCTCCATTATAGCCTATGAGATTCATTAGAATGAATGTGCCCATATTGTAAGGGTTAGGGTTAGAGCTCAGGGCACACTTATGTTTGGGTGAATATTGGGGTTGCTTTTAGGGTTGGGTAAGATGTATTTTTAATATCACACTGAATCGTATACTCTTGATGGGGAAAATTTTTGGGTGGTTTTCCATTCTCCATTATAGCCTATGAGATTCATTAGAATGAATGGGCCCATATGGTAAGCGTTAGGGTTAGGGTTAGAGTTCAGGACACACTTATGTTTGGGTGAATATTGGGGTTGGGTTTAGGGTTGGGTAAGAAGTATTTTTAATATCACACTGAATGGTATACTCTTGATGGGAAAATTTTTGGATGGTTTTCCATTCTCCATTATAGCCTAAGAGATTCATTAGAATGAATGGGCCCATATGGTTAGGGTTAGGGTTAGAGCTCAGGACACACTTATGTTTGGGTGAATATTGCGGTTGGGTTTAGGGTTGGGTAAGATGAATATTTAATATCACACTGAATGGTATACTCTTGATGGGAAAAATCTTTGGATGGTTTTCCATTCTCCATTATAGCCTATGAGATTCATTAAAATGAATGGGCCCATATGGTAAGGGTTAGGGTTAGGGTTAGAGTTCAGGACACACTTATGTTTGGGTGAATATTGGGGTTGGGTTTAGGGTTGGGTAAGATGTATTTTTAATATCACACTGAATGGTACACTCTTGATGGGGAAAAATTTTGGATGTTTTTCCATTCTCCATTATAGCCTATGAGATGCATTAGAATGAATGGGCCCATATGGTAAGGGTTAGGGTTAGGGTTAGAGTTCAGGACACACTTATGTTTGGGTGAATATTGGGGTTGGGTTTAGGGTTGGGTAAGATGTATTTTAAATATCACACTGAATTGTACATTCTTGATGGGGAAAATTTTTGGATGTTTTTCCATTCTCCATTTTAGCCTATGAGATTCATAAAAATGAATGGGCCCATATGGTAAGGGTTAGGGTTAGGGTTAGAGTTCAGGACACACTTATGTTTGGGTGAATATTGGGGTTGGGTTTAGGTTTGGGTAAGATGTATTTTTAATATCACACTGAATGGTACACTCTTGATGGGGAAAATTTTTGGATGTTTTTCCATTCTCCATTATAGCCTATGAGATTCATTAAAATGAATGGGCCCATATGGTAAGGGTTAGGGTTAGGGTTAGAGTTCAGGACACACTCATGTTTGGGTGAATATTGGGGTTGGGTTTAGGGTTGGGTAAGAAGTATTTTTAATATCACACTGAATGGTATACTCTTGATGGGAAAATTTTTTGGATGGTTTTCCATTCTCCATTATAGCCTATGAGATTCATTAGAATGAATGGGCCCATATGGTTAGGGTTAGGGTTAGAGTTCATGACACACTTATGTTTGGGTGAATATTGGGGTTGGGTTTAGGGTTGGGTAAGATGCATTTTTAATATCACACTGAATGGTATACTCTTGATTGGAAAATTTTTGGATGGTTTTCCATTCTCCATTACAGCCCATGAGATTCATTAGAATGAATGGGCCCATATGTTAACGGTTAGGGTTAGGGTTAGAGTTGAGGACACACCTATGCTCGGATTAAAATTGGGGTTTCGTTTAGGGTTGGGTAAGATGTATTTTTAATATCACACTGAATGGTACACTCTTGATGGGGAAAAATTTTGGATGTTTTTCCATTCTCCATTATAGCCTATGAGATTCATTAAAATGAATGGGCCCATATGGTAAGGGTTAGGGTTAGGGTTAGAGTTCAGAACACACTTATGTTTGGGTGAATATTGGGGTTGGGTTTAGGGTTGGGTAAGAAGTATTTTTAATATCACACTGAATGGTATACTCTTGATGGGAAAATTTTTTGGATGGTTTTCCATTCTCCATTATAGCCTATGAGATTCATTAGAATGAAAGGGCCCATATGGTTAGGGTTAGGGTTAGAGTTCAGGACACACTTATGTTTGGGTGAATATTGGGGTTGGGTTTAGGGTTGGGTAAGAAGCATTTTTAATATCACACTGAATGGTATACTCTTGATGGGAAAAATTTTTGGATGTTTTTCCATTCTCCATTATAGCCTATGAGATTCATTAGAATGAACGGGTCCATATGGTAAGCGTTAGGGTTAGGGTTAGAGTTCAGAACACACTTATGTTTGGGTGAATATTGGGGTTGGGTTTAGGGTTGGGTAAGATGTATTTTTAATATCACACTGAATGGTACATTCTTGATGGGGAAAATTTTTGGATGTTTTTCCATTCTCCATTATAGCCTATGAGATTCATTAAAATGAATGGGCCCATATGGTAAGGGTTAGGGTTAGGGTTAGAGTTCAGGACACACTTATGTTTGGGTGAATATTGGGGTTGGGTTAATGGTTGGGTAAGATTTATTTTTAATATCACACTGAATGGTACACTCTTGATGGGGAAAAATCTTGGATGTTTTTCCATTCTCCATTATAGCCTATGAGATTCATTAGAATGAATGGGCCCATATGGTAAGGGTTAGGGTTAGAGCTCAGGACACACTTATGTTTGGGTGAATATTGGGGTTGGATTTAGGGTTGGGTAAGATGTATTTTTAATATCACACTGAATGGTATACTCTTGATGGGAAAATTTTTTGGATGGTTTTCCATTCTCCATTATAGCCTATGAGATTCATTAGAATGAATGGGCCCATATGGTAAGCGTTAGGGTTAGGGTTAGAGTTCAGGACACACTTTTGTTTGGGTAAATATTGGGGTTGGGTTTAGGGTTGGGTAAGATGTATTTTTAATATCACACTGAATGGTACACTCTTGATCGGGAAAAATTTTGGATGTTTTTCATTCTCCATTATAGCCTATGAGATTCATTAGAATGAATGGGCCCATATGGTAAGGGTTAGGGTTAGGGTTAGAGTTCAGGACACACTCATGTTTGGGTGAATATTGGGGTTGGGTATAGGGTTGGGTAAGAAGTATTTTTAATATCCCACTGAATGGTATACTGTTGATGGGAAAATTTTTTGGATGATTTTCCATTCTCCATTATAGCCTATGAGATTCATTAGAATGAGTAGGCCCATATGGTTAGGGTTAGGGTTAGAGCTCAGGACACACTTATGTTTGGGTGAATATTGGGGTTGGGTTTAGGGTTGGGTAAGATGAATACTTAATATCACACTGAATGGTATACTCTTGATGGGAAAAATCTTTGGATGGTTTTCCATTCTCCATTATAGCATATGAGATGCATTAGAATGAATTGGCCCATATGGTAAGGGTTAGGGTTAGGGTTAGAGTTCAGGACACACTTATGTTTGGGTGAATATTAAGGTTGGGTTTAGGGTTGGGTAAGATGTATTTTAAATATCACACTGAATTGTACATTCTTGATGGGGAAAATTTTTGGATGTTTTTCCATTCTCCATTTTAGCCTATGAGATTCATAAAAATGAATGGGCCCATATGGTAAGGGTTAGGGTTAGGGTTAGAGTTCAGGACACACTTATGTTTGGGTGAATATTGGGGTTGGGTTTAGGTTTGGGTAAGATGTATTTTTAATATCACACTGAATGGTACACTCTTGATGGGGAAAATTTTTGGATGTTTTTCCATTCTCCATTATAGCCTATGAGATTCATTAAAATGAATGGGCCCATATGGTAAGGGTTAGGGTTAGGGTTAGAGTTCAGGACACACTCATGTTTGGGTGAATATTGGGGTTGGGTTTAGGGTTGGGTAAGAAGTATTTTTAATATCACACTGAATGGTATACTCTTGATGGGAAAATTTTTTGGATGGTTTTCCATTCTCCATTATAGCCTATGAGATTCATTAGAATGAATGGGCCCATATGGTTAGGGTTAGGGTTAGAGTTCAGGACACACTTATGTTTGGGTGAATATTGGGGTTGGGTTTAGGGTTGGGTAAGATGCATTTTTAATATCACACTGAATGGTATACTCTTGATTGGAAAATTTTTGGATGGTTTTCCATTCTCCATTACAGCCCATGAGATTCATTAGAATGAATGGGCCCATATGTTAACGGTTAGGGTTAGGGTTAGAGTTCAGGACACACCTATGCTCGGATTAAAATTGGGGTTTCGTTTAGGGTTGGGTAAGATGTATTTTTAATATCACACTGAATGGTACACTCTTGATGGGGAAAAATTTTGGATGTTTTTCCATTCTCCATTATAGCCTATGAGATTCATTAAAATGAATGGGCCCATATGGTAAGGGTTAGGGTTAGGGTTAGAGTTCAGAACACACTTATGTTTGGGTGAATATTGGGGTTGGGTTTAGGGTTGGGTAAGAAGTATTTTTAATATCACACTGAATGGTATACTCTTGATAGGAAAATTTTTTGGATGGTTTTCCATTCTCCATTATAGCCTATGAGATGCGTTAGAATGAATGGGCCCATATGGTAAGGGTTAGGGTTAGGGTTAGAGTTCAGGACACACTTATGTTTGGGTGAATATTGGGGTTGGGTTTAGTGTTGGGTAAGAAGAATTTTTAATATCACACTGAATGGTACACTCTTGATGGGGAAAAATTTTGGATGTTTTTACATTCTCCATTATAGCCTATGAGATTCATTAAAATGAATGGACCCATATGGTAAGCGTTAGGTTTAGGGTTAGAGTTCAGGACACACTTATGTTGGGTGAATATTGGGGTTGGGTTTAGGGTTGGGTAAGATGTATTTTAAATATCACACTGAATGGTACATTCTTGATGGGGAAAATTTTTGGATGTTTTTCCATTCTCCATTATAGCCTATGAGATTCATTAAAATGAATGGGCCCATATGGTAAGGGTTAGGGTTAGGGTTAGAGTTCAGGACACACTCATGTTTGGGTGAATATTGGGGTTGGGTTTAGGGTTGGGTAAGATGTATTTTTAATATCACACTGAATGGTATACTCTTGATGGGAAAATTTTTTGGATGGTTTTCCATTTTCCATTATAGCCTATGAGATTCATTAGAATGAATGGGCCCATATGGTTAGGGTTAGGGTTAGAGTTCAGGACACACTTATGTTTGGGTGAATATTGGGGTTGGGTTTAGGGTTGGGTAAGAAGTATTTTTAATATCACACTGAATGGTATACTCTTGATTGGAAAATTTTTTGGATGGTTTTCCATTCTCCATTACAGCCCATGAGATTCATTAGAATGAATGGGCCCATATGTTAACGGTTAGGGTTAGGGTTAGAGTTCAGGACACACCTATGCTCGGATTAAAATTGGGGTTTCGTTTAGGGTTGGGTAAGATGTATTTTGAATATCACACTGAATGGTACACTCTTGATGGGGAAAAATTTTGGATGTTTTTCCATTCTCCATTATAGCCAATGAGATTCATTAGAATGAATGGGCCCATATGGTAAGGGTTAGGGTTAGGGTTAGAGTTCAGGACACACTTATGTTTGGGTGAATATTGGGGTTGGGTTAATGGTTGGGTAAGATTTATTTTTAATATCACACTGAATGGTACACTCTTGATGGGGAAAAATTTTGGATGTTATTACATTCTCCATTATAGCCTATGAGATTCATTAAAATGAATGGGCCCATATGGTAAGCGTTAGGTTTAGGGTTAGAGTTCAGGACACACTTATGTTGGGTGAATTTTGGGGTTGGGTTTAGGGTTGGGTAAGATGTATTTTAAATATCACACTGAATGGTACATTCTTGATGGGGAAAATTTTTGGATGTTTTTCCATTCTCCATTATAGCCTATGAGATTCATTAAAATGAATGGGCCCATATGGTAAGGGTTAGGCTTAGGGTTAGAGTTCAGGACACACTTATGTTTGGGTGAATATTGGGGTTGGGTTTAGGGTTGGGTAAGATGTTTTTTTAATATCACACTGAATGGTACACTCTTGAAGGGGAAAATTTTTGTTTTTTTTTCCATTCTCCATTATAGCCTATGAGATTCATTAGAATGAATGGGCCCATATGGTAAGGGTTAGGGTTAGGGTTAGAGTTCAGGACACACTTATGTTTGGGTGAATATTGGGGTTGGGTTAATACTTGGGTAAGATGTATTTTTAATATCACACTGAATGGTACACTCATGATGGGGAAAAATTTTGGATGTTTTTCCATTCTCCATTATAGCCTAAGAGATTCATTAAAATGAATGGGCCCATATGGTAAGGGTTAGGGTTAGGGTTAGAGCTCAGGACACACTTATGTTTGGGTGAGTATTGGGGTTGGATTTAGGGTTGGGTAAGATGTATTTTTAGTATCACACTGAATGGTATACTCTTGATGGGAAAAATTTTTGGATGGTTTTCCATTCTGCATTATAGCCCATGAGATTCATTAGAATGAATGGGCCCATATGGTAAGGGTTAGGGTTAGGGTTAGAGTTCAGGACACACCTATGCTCGGATTAAAATTGTGGTTTCGTTTAGGGTTGGGTAAGATGTATTTTTAATATCACACTGAATGGTACACTCTTGATGGGGAAGAATTTTGGATGTTTTTCCATTCTCCATTATAGCCTATGAGATTCATTAGAATGAATGTGCCCATATTGTAAGGGTTAGGGTTAGAGCTCAGGGCACACTTATGTTTGGGTGAATATTGGGGTTGCTTTTAGGGTTGGGTAAGATGTATTTTTAATATCACACTGAATCGTATACTCTTGATGGGGAAAATTTTTGGGTGGTTTTCCATTCTCCATTATAGCCTATGAGATTCATTAGAATGAATGGGCCCATATGGTAAGCGTTAGGGTTAGGGTTAGAGTTCAGGACACACTTATGTTTGGGTGAATATTGGGGTTGGGTTTAGGGTTGGGTAAGAAGTATTTTTAATATCACACTGAATGGTATACTCTTGATGGGAAAATTTTTTGGATGGTTTTCCATTCTCCATTATAGCCTAAGAGATTCATTAGAATGAATGGGCCCATATGGTTAGGGTTAGGGTTAGAGCTCAGGACACACTTATGTTTGGGTGAATATTGCGGTTGGGTTTAGGGTTGGGTAAGATGAATATTTAATATCACACTGAATGGTATACTCTTGATGGGAAAAATCTTTGGATGGTTTTCCATTCTCCATTATAGCCTATGAGATTCATTAAAATGAATGGGCCCATATGGTAAGGGTTAGGGTTAGGGGTAGAGTTCAGGACACACTTATGTTTGGGTTAATATTGGGGTTGGGTTAATGGTTGGGTAAGATTTATTTTTAATATCACACTGAATGGTACACTCTTGATGGGGAAAAATTTTGGATGTTTTTCCATTCTCCATTATAGCCTATGAGATTCATTAGAATGAAAGGGCCCATATGGTAAGGGTTATTGTTAGAGCTCAGGACACACTTATGTTTGGGTGAATATTGGGGTTGGATTTAGGGTTGGGTAAGATGTATTTTTAATATCACACTGAATGGTATACTCTTGATGGGAAAAATATTTGGATGGTTTTCCATTCTCCATTATAGCCTATGAGATTCATTAGAATGAATGGGCTCATATGGTAAGCGTTAGGGTTAGGGTTAGAGTTCAGGACACACTTATGTTTGGGTAAATATTGGGGTTGGGTTTAGGGTTGGGTAAGATGTATTTTTAATATCACACTGAATGGTACACTCTTGATGGGGAAAAATTTTGGATGTTTTTCCATTCTCCATTATAGCCTATGAGATTCATTAGAATGAATGGGCCCATATGGTAAGGGTTAGGGTTAGGGTTAGAGTTCAGGACACACTCATGTTTGGGTGAATATTGGGGTTGGGTATAGGGTTGGGTAAGAAGTATTTTTAATATCACACTGAATGGTATTCTCTTGATGGGAAAATTTTTTGGATGATTTTCCATTCTCCATTATAGCCTATGAGATTCATTAGAATGAATGGGCCCATATGGTTAGGGTTAGGGTTAGGGTTAGAGCTCAGGACACACTTATGTTTGGGTGAATATTGGGGTTGGGTTTAGGGTTGGGTAAGATGAATATTTAATATCACACTGAATGGTATACTCTTGATGGGAAAAATCTTTGGATGGTTTTCCATTCTCCATTATAGCCTATGAGATGCATTAGAATGAATGGGCCCATATGGTAAGCGTTAGGGTTAGGGTTAGAGTTCAGGACACACTTATGTTTGGGTGAATATTGGGGTTGGGTTTAGGGTTGGGTAAGATGTATTTTAAATATCACACTGAATGGTACATTCTTGATGGGGAAAATTTTTGGATGTTTTTCCATTCTCCATTATAGCCTATGAGATTCATTAAAATGAATGGGCCCATATGGTAAGGGTTAGGGTTAGGGTTAGAGTTCAGGACACACTTATGTTTGGGTGAATATTGGGGTTGGGTTTAGGTTTGGGTAAGATGTATTTTTAATATCACACTGAATGGTACACTCTTGATGGGGAAAATTTTTGGATGTTTTTCCATTCTCCATTATATCCTATGAGATTCATTAAAATGAATGGGCCCATATGGTAAGGGTTAGGGTTAGGGTTAGAGTTCAGGACACACTCATGTTTGGGTGAATATTGGGGTTGGGTTTAGGGTTGGGTAAGAAGTATTTTTAATATCACACTGAATGGTATACTCTGGATGGGAAAAATTTTTGGATGGTTTTCCATTCTCCATTATAGCCTATGAGATTCATTAGAATGAACGGGCCCATATGGTAAGCGTTAGGGTTAGGGTTAGAGTTCAGGACACACTTATGTTTGGGTGAATATTGGGGTTGGGTTTAGGGTTGGGTAAGATGTATTTTTAATATCACACTGAATGGTACATTCTTGATGGGGAAAATTTTTGGATGTTTTTCCATTCTCCATTATAGCCTATGAGATTCATTAAAATGAATGGGCCCATATGGTAAGGGTTAGGGTTAGGGTTAGAGTTCAGGACACACTTATGTTTGGGTGAATATTGGGGTTGGGTTAATGGTTGGGTAAGATTTATTTTTAATATCACACTGAATGGTACACTCTTGATGGGGAAAAATTTTGGATGTTTTTCCATTCTCCATTATAGCCTATGAGATTCATTAGAATGAATGGGCCCATATGGTAAGGGTTAGGGTTAGAGCTCAGGACACACTTATGTTTGGGTGAATATTGGGGTTGGATTTAGGGTTGGGTAAGATGTATTTTTAATATCACACTGAATGGTATACTCTTGATGGGAAAATTTTTTGGATGGTTTTCCATTCTCCATTAGAGCCTATGAGATTCATTAGAATGAATGGGCCCATATGGTAAGCGTTAGGGTTAGGGTTAGAGTTCAGGACACACTTATGTTTGGGTAAATATTGGGGTTGGGTTTAGGGTTGGGTAAGATGTATTTTTAATATCACACTGAATGGTACACTCTTGATGGGGAAAAATTTTGGATGTTTTTCCATTCTCCATTATAGCTTATGAGATTCATAAGAATGAATGGGCCCATATGGTAAGCGTTAGTGTTAGGGTTAGAGTTCAGGACACACTTATGTTTGGGTGAATATTGGGGTTGGTTTTAGGGTTGGGTAAGAAGTATTTTTAATATCACACTGAATGGTATACTCTTGACGGGAAAATTTTTTGGATGTTTTTCCATTCTCCATTATAGCCTATGAGATTCATTAGAATGAATGGGCCCATATGGTTAGGGTTAGGGTTAGGGTTAGAGCTCAGGACACACTTATGTTTTGGTGAATATTGGGTTTGGGTTTAGGGTTGGGTAAGATGAATTTTTATATCACACTGAATGGTATACTCTTGATGGGAAAAATCTTTGGATGGTTTTCCATTCTCCATTATAGCCTATGCGATTCATTAGAATGAATGGGCCCATATGGTAAGGGTTAGGGTTAGGTTTAGAGTTCAGGACACACTTATGTTTGGGTGAATATTGGGGTTGGGTTTAGGGTTGGGTAAGATGTATTTTAAATATCACACTGAATGGTACATTCTTGATGGGGAAAATTTTTGGATGTTTTTCCATTCTCCATTATAGCCTATGAGATTCATTAAAATGAATGGGCCCATATGGTAAGGGTTAGGGTTAGGGTTAGAGTTCAGGACACACTTATGTTTGGGTGAATATTGGGGTTGGGTTTAGGTTTGGGTAAGATGTATTTTTAATATCACACTGAATGGTACACTCTTGATGGGGAAAATTTTTGGATGTTTTTCCATTCTCCATTATATCCTATGAGATTCATTAAAATGAATGGGCCCATATGGTAAGGGTTAGGGTTAGGGTTAGAGTTCAGGACACACTCATGTTTGGGTGAATATTGGGGTTGGGTTTAGGGTTGGGTAAGATGTATTTTTAATATCACACTGAATGGTACACTCTTGATTGGGAAAAATTTTGGATGTTTTTCCATTCTCCATTATAGCCTATGAGATTCATTAGAATGAATGGGCCCATATGGTAAGGGTTAGGGTTAGAGTTCAGGACACACTCATGTTTGGGTGAATATTGGGGTTGGGTATAGGGTTGGGTAAGAAGTATTTTTAATATCACACTGAATGGTATACTCTTGATGGGAAAATTTTTTGGATTATTTTCCATTCTCCATTATAGCCTATGAGATTCATTAGAATGAATGGGCCCATATGGTTAGGGTTAGGGTTAGGGTTAGAGCTCAGGACACACTTATGTTTGGGTGAATATTGGGGTTGGGTTTAGGGTTGGGTAAGATGAATATTTAATATCACACTGAATGGTATACTCTTGATGGGAAAAATCTTTGGATGGTTTTCCATTCTCCATTATAGCCTATGAGATGCATTAGAATGAATGGGCCCATATGGTAAGCGTTAGGGTTAGGGTTAGAGTTCAGGACACACTTATGTTTGGGTGAATATTGGGGTTGGGTTTAGGGTTGGGTAAGATGTATTTTAAATATCACACTGAATGGTACATTCTTGATGGGGAAAATTTTTGGATGTTTTTCCATTCTCCATTATAGCCTATGAGATTCATTAAAATGAATGGGCCCATATGGTAAGGGTTAGGGTTAGGGTTAGAGTTCAGGACACACTTATGTTTGGGTGAATATTGGGGTTGGGTTTAGGTTTGGGTAAGATGTATTTTTAATATCACACTGAATGGTACACTCTTGATGGGGAAAATTTTTGGATGTTTTTCCATTCTCCATTATATCCTATGAGATTCATTAAAATGAATGGGCCCATATGGTAAGGGTTAGGGTTAGGGTTAGAGTTCAGGACACACTCATGTTTGGGTGAATATTGGGGTTGGGTTTAGGGTTGGGTAAGAAGTATTTTTAATATCACACTGAATGGTATACTCTGGATGGGAAAAATTTTTGGATGGTTTTCCATTCTCCATTATAGCCTATGAGATTCATTAGAATGAACGGGCCCATATGGTAAGCGTTAGGGTTAGGGTTAGAGTTCAGGACACACTTATGTTTGGGTGAATATTGGGGTTGGGTTTAGGGTTGGGTAAGATGTATTTTTAATATCACACTGAATGGTACATTCTTGATGGGGAAAATTTTTGGATGTTTTTCCATTCTCCATTATAGCCTATGAGATTCATTAAAATGAATGGGCCCATATGGTAAGGGTTAGGGTTAGGGTTAGAGTTCAGGACACACTTATGTTTGGGTGAATATTGGGGTTGGGTTAATGGTTGGGTAAGATTTATTTTTAATATCACACTGAATGGTACACTCTTGATGGGGAAAAATTTTGGATGTTTTTCCATTCTCCATTATAGCCTATGAGATTCATTAGAATGAATGGGCCCATATGGTAAGGGTTAGGGTTAGAGCTCAGGACACACTTATGTTTGGGTGAATATTGGGGTTGGATTTAGGGTTGGGTAAGATGTATTTTTAATATCACACTGAATGGTATACTCTTGATGGGAAAATTTTTTGGATGGTTTTCCATTCTCCATTAGAGCCTATGAGATTCATTAGAATGAATGGGCCCATATGGTAAGCGTTAGGGTTAGGGTTAGAGTTCAGGACACACTTATGTTTGGGTAAATATTGGGGTTGGGTTTAGGGTTGGGTAAGATGTATTTTTAATATCACACTGAATGGTACACTCTTGATGGGGAAAAATTTTGGATGTTTTTCCATTCTCCATTATAGCTTATGAGATTCATAAGAATGAATGGGCCCATATGGTAAGCGTTAGTGTTAGGGTTAGAGTTCAGGACACACTTATGTTTGGGTGAATATTGGGGTTGGTTTTAGGGTTGGGTAAGAAGTATTTTTAATATCACACTGAATGGTAAACTCTTGACGGGAAAATTTTTTGGATGTTTTTCCATTCTCCATTATAGCCTATGAGATTCATTAGAATGAATGGGCCCATATGGTTAGGGTTAGGGTTAGGGTTAGAGCTCAGGACACACTTATGTTTTGGTGAATATTGGGTTTGGGTTTAGGGTTGGGTAAGATGAATTTTTATATCACACTGAATGGTATACTCTTGATGGGAAAAATCTTTGGATGGTTTTCCATTCTCCATTATAGCCTATGCGATTCATTAGAATGAATGGGCCCATATGGTAAGGGTTAGGGTTAGGTTTAGAGTTCAGGACACACTTATGTTTGGGTGAATATTGGGGTTGGGTTTAGGGTTGGGTAAGATGTATTTTAAATATCACACTGAATGGTACATTCTTGATGGGGAAAATTTTTGGATGTTTTTCCATTCTCCATTATAGCCTATGAGATTCATTAAAATGAATGGGCCCATATGGTAAGGGTTAGGGTTAGGGTTAGAGTTCAGGACACACTTATGTTTGGGTGAATATTGGGGTTGGGTTTAGGTTTGGGTAAGATGTATTTTTAATATCACACTGAATGGTACACTCTTGATGGGGAAAATTTTTGGATGTTTTTCCATTCTCCATTATATCCTATGAGATTCATTAAAATGAATGGGCCCATATGGTAAGGGTTAGGGTTAGGGTTAGAGTTCAGGACACACTCATGTTTGGGTGAATATTGGGGTTGGGTTTAGGGTTGGGTAAGAAGTATTTTTAATATCACACTGAATGGTATACTCTTGATGGGAAAAATTTTTGGATGGTTTTCCATTCTCCATTATAGCCTATGAGATTCATTAGAATGAACGGGCCCATATGGTAAGCGTTAGGGTTAGGGTTAGAGTTCAGGACACACTTATGTTTGGGTGAATATTGGGGTTGGGTTTAGGGTTGGGTAAGATGTATTTTTAATATCACACTGAATGGTACATTCTTGATGGGGAAAATTTTTGGATGTTTTTCCATTCTCCATTATAGCCTATGAGATTCATTAGAATGAATGGGCCCATATGGTAAGGGTTAGGGTTAGGGTTAGAGTTCAGGACACACTCATGTTTGGGTGAATATTGGGGTTGGGTATAGGGTTGGGTAAGAAGTATTTTTAATATCACACTGAATGGTATACTCTTGATGGGAAAATTTTTTGGATGATTTTCCATTCTCCATTATAGCCTATGAGATTCATTAGAATGAATGGGCCCATATGGTTAGGGTTAGGGTTAGGGTTAGAGCTCAGGACACACTTATGTTTGGGTGAATATTGGGGTTGGGTTTAGGGTTGGGTAAGATGAATATTTAATATCACACTGAATGGTATACTCTTGATGGGAAAAATCTTTGGATGGTTTTCCATTCTCCATTATAGCCTATGAGATGCATTAGAATGAATGGGCCCATATGGTAAGCGTTAGGGTTAGGGTTAGAGTTCAGGACACACTTATGTTTGGGTGAATATTGGGGTTGGGTTTAGGGTTGGGTAAGATGTATTTTAAATATCACACTGAATGGTACATTCTTGATGGGGAAAATTTTTGGATGTTTTTCCATTCTCCATTATAGCCTATGAGATTCATTAAAATGAATGGGCCCATATGGTAAGGGTTAGGGTTAGGGTTAGAGTTCAGGACACACTTATGTTTGGGTGAATATTGGGGTTGGGTTTAGGTTTGGGTAAGATGTATTTTTAATATCACACTGAATGGTATACTCTTGATGGGAAAAATTTTTGGATGGTTTTCCATTCTCCATTATAGCCTATGCGATTCATTAGAATGAACGGGCCCATATGGTAAGCGTTAGGGTTAGGGTTAGAGTTCAGGACACACTTATGTTTGGGTGAATATTGGGGTTGGGTTTAGGGTTGGGTAAGATGTATTTTTAATATCACACTGAATGGTACATTCTTGATGGGGAAAATTTTTGGATGTTTTTCCATTCTCCATTATAGCCTATGAGATTCATTAAAATGAATGGGCCCATATGGTAAGGGTTAGGGTTAGGGTTAGAGTTCAGGACACACTTATGTTTGGGTGAATATTGGGGTTGGGTTAATGGTTGGGTAAGATTTATTTTTAATATCACACTGAATGGTACACTCTTGATGGGGAAAAATTTTGGATGTTTTTCCATTCTCCATTATAGCCTATGAGATTCATTAGAATGAATGGGCCCATATGGTAAGGGTTAGGGTTAGAGCTCAGGACACACTTATGTTTGGGTGAATATTGGGGTTGGATTTAGGGTTGGGTAAGATGTATTTTTAATATCACACTGAATGGTATACTCTTGATGGGAAAATTTTTTGGATGGTTTTCCATTCTCCATTATAGCCTATGAGATTCATTAGAATGAATGGGCCCATATGGTAAGCGTTAGGGTTAGGGTTAGAGTTCAGGACACACTTATGTTTGGGTAAATATTGGGGTTGGGTTTAGGGTTGGGTAAGATGTATTTTTAATATCACACTGAATGGTACACTCTTGATGGGGAAAAATTTTGTTTGTTTTTCCATTCTCCATTATAGCCTATGAGATTCATTAGAATGAATGGGCCCATATGGTAAGGGTTAGGGTTAGGGTTAGAGTTCAGGACACACTCATGTTTGGGTGAATATTGGGGTTGGGTATAGGGTTGGGTAAGAAGTATTTTTAATATCACACTGAATGGTATACTCTTGATGGGAAAATTTTTTGGATGATTTTCCATTCTCCATTATAGCCTATGAGATTCATTAGAATGAATGGGCCCATATGGTTAGGGTTAGGGTTAGGGTTAGAGCTCAGGACACACTTATGTTTGGGTGAATATTGGGGTTGGGTTTAGGGTTGGGTAAGATGAATATTTAATATCACACTGAATGGTATACTCTTGATGGGAAAAATCTTTGGATGGTTTTCAATTCTCCATTATAGCCTATGAGATGCATTAGAATGAATGGGCCCATATGGTAAGCGTTAGGGTTAGGGTTAGAGTTCAGGACACACTTATGTTTGGGTGAATATTGGGGTTGGGTTTAGGGTTGGGTAAGATGTATTTTAAATATCACACTGAATTGTACATTCTTGATGGGGAAAATTTTTGGATGTTTTTCCATTCTCCATTATAGCCTATGAGATTCATTAAAATGAATGGGCCCATATGGTAAGGGTTAGGGTTAGGGTTAGAGTTCAGGACACACTTATGTTTGGGTGAATATTGGGGTTGGGTTTAGGTTTGGGTAAGATGTATTTTTAATATCACACTGAATGGTACACTCTTGATGGGGAAAATTTTTTGGATGTTTTTCCATTCTCCATTATAGCGTATGAGATTCATTAAAATGAATGGGCCCATATGGTAAGGGTTAGGGTTAGGGTTAGAGTTCAGGACACACTCATGTTTGGGTGAATATTTGGGTTGGGTTAATACTTGGGTAAGATGTATTTTTAATATCACACTGAATGGTACACTCTTGATGGGGAAAAATTTTGGATGTTTTTCCATTCTCCATTATAGCCTAAGAGATTCATTAAAATGAATGGGCCCATATGGTAAGGGTTAGGGTTAGGGTTAGAGCTCAGGACACACTTATGTTTGGGTGAATATTGGGGTTGGATTTAGGGTTGGGTAAGATGTATTTTTAGTATCACACTGAATGGTATACTCTTGATGGGAAAATTTTTTGGATGGTTTTCCATTCTGCATTATAGCCCATGAGATTCATTAGAATGAATGGGCCCATATGGTAAGGGTTAGGGTTAGGGTTAGAGTTCAGGACACACCTATGCTCGGATTAAAATTGGGGTTTCGTTTAGGGTTGGGTAAGATGTATTTTTAATATCACACTGAATGGTACACTCTTGATGGGGAAAAATTTTGGATGTTTTTCCATTCTCCATTATAGCCTATGTGATTCATTAAAATGAATGGGCCCATATGGTAAGGGTTAGGGTTAGGGTTAGAGTTCAGGACACACTTATGTTTGGGTGAATATTGGGGTTGGGTTTAGGGTTGGGTAAGAAGTATTTTTAATATCACACTGAATGGTATACTCTTGATTGTAAAATTTTTTGGATGGTTTTTCATTCTCCATTATAGCCTATGAGATTCTTTAGAATGAATGGGCCCATATGGTAAGGGTTAGGGTTAGGGTTAGAGTTCAGGACACACTTATGTTTGGGTGAATATTGGGGTTGGGTTTAGGGTTGGGTAAGATGTATTTTTAATATCACACTGAATGGTACATTCTTGATGGGAAAAATTTTTGGATGGTTTTCCATTCTCCATTATAGCCTATGAGATTCATTAGAATGAATGGGCCCATATGGTAAGCGTTAGGGTTAGGGTTAGAGTTCAGGACACACTCATGTTTGGGTGAATATTGGGGTTGGGTTTAGGGTTGGGTAAGAAGTATTTTTAATATCACACTGAATGGTATACTCTTGATCGGAAAATTTTTTGATGGTTTTCCATTCTCCATTATAGCCTATGAGATTCATTAGAATGAATGGGCCCATATGGTAAGGGTTAGGGTTAGGGTTAGAGCTCAGAACACACTTATGTTTGGGTGAATATTGGGGTTGGGTTAATGGTTGGGTAAGATGTATTTTTAATATCACACTGAATGGTACACTCTTGATGGGGAAAAATTTTGGATGTTTTTCCATTCTCCATTATAGCTTATGAGATTCATAAGAATGAATGGGCCCATATGGTAAGGGTTAGGGTTAGGGTTAGAGTTCAGGACACACTTATGTTCGGGTGAATATTGGGGTTGGGTTTAGGGTTGGGTAAGAAGTATTTTTAATATCACACTGAATGGTATACTCTTGACGGGAAAATTTTTTGGATGTTTTTCCATTCTCCATTATAGCCTATGAGATTCATTAGAATGAATGGGCCCATATGGTTAGGGTTAGGGTTAGGGTTAGAGCTCAGGACACACTTATGTTTTGGTGAATATTGGGTTTGGGTTTAGGGTTGGGTAAGATGAATTTTTATATCACACTGAATGGTATACTCTTGATGGGAAAAATCTTTGGATGGTTTTCCATTCTCCATTATAGCCTATGCGATTCATTAGAATGAATGGGCCCATATGGTGAGCGTTAGGTTTAGGGTTAGAGTTCAGGACACACTTATGTTGGGTGAATATTGGGGTTGGGTTTAGGGTTGGGTAAGATGTATTTTAAATATCACACTGAATGGTACATTCTTGATGGGGAAAATTTTTGGATGTTTTTCCATTCTCCATTATAGCCTATGAGATTCATTAGAATGAATGGGCCCGTATGGTAAGCGTTAGGGTTAGGGTTAGAGTTCAGGACACACTTATGTTTGGGTAAATATTGGGGTTGGGTTTAGGGTTGGGTAAGATGTATTTTTAATATCACACTGAATGGTACACTCTTGATGGGGAAAAATTTTGGATGTTTTTCCATTCTCCATTATAGCCTATGAGATTCATTAGAATGAATGGGCCCATCTGGTAAGGGTTAGGGTTAGGGTTAGAGTTCAGGACACACTCATGTTTGGGTGAATATTGGGGTTGGGTATAGGGTTGGGTAAGAAGTATTTTTAATATCACACTGAATGGTATACTCTTGATGGGAAAATTTTTTGGATGTTTTTCCATTCTCCATTATAGCCTATGAGATTCATTAGAATGAATGGGCCCATATGGTTAGGGTTAGGGTTAGGGTTAGAGCTCAGGACACACTTATGTTTGGGTGAATATTGGGGTTGGATTTAGGGTTGGGTAAGATGTATTTTTAGTATCACACTGAATGGTATACTCTTGATGGGAAAATTTTTTGGATGGTTTTCCATTCTGCATTATAGCCCATGAGATTCATTAGAATGAATGGGCCCATATGGTAAGGGTTAGGGTTAGGGTTAGAGTTCAGGACACACTTATGTTTGGGTGAATATTGGGGTTGGGTATAGGGTTGGGTAAGATGTATTTTTAATATCACACTGAATGGTACACTCTTGGTGGGGAAAAATTTTGGATGTTTTTCCATTCTCCATTATAGCCTATGAGATTCATTAGAATGAATGGGCCCATATGGTAAGGGTTAGGGTTAGGGTTAGAGTTCAGGACACACTTATGTTTGGGTGAATATTGGGGTTGGGTTAACGGTTGCGTAAGATTTATTTTTAATATCACACTGAATGGTACACTCTTGATGGGGAAAAATTTTGGATGTTTTTACATTCTCCATTATAGCCTATGAGATTCATTACAATGAATGGGCCCATATGGTAAGGGTTAGGGTTAGGGTTAGAGTTCAGGACACACTTATGTTTGGGTGAATATTGGGGTTGGGTTAACGGTTGGGTAAGATTTATTTTTAATATCACACTGAATGGTACACTCTTGATGGGGAAAAATTTTGGATGTTTTTACATTCTCCATTATAGCCTATGAGATTCATTACAATGAATGGGCCCATATGGTAAGGGTTAGGGTTAGGGTTAGAGTTCAGGACACACTTATGTTTGGGTGAATATTGGGGTTGGGTTAACGGTTGGGTAAGATTTATTTTTAATATCACACTGAATGGTAAACTCTTGATGGGGAAAAATTTTGGATGTTTTTACATTCTCCATTATAGCCTATGAGATTCATTAAAATGAATGGGCCCATATGGTAAGGGTTAGGGTTAGGGTTAGAGTTCAGGACACACTTATGTTCGGGTGAATATTGGGGTTGGGTTTAGGGTTGGGTAAGAAGTATTTTTAATATCACACTGAATGGTATACTCTTGACGGGAAAATTTTTTGGATGTTTTTCCATTCTCCATTATAGCCTATGAGATTCATTAGAATGAATGGGCCCATATGGTTAGGGTTAGGGTTAGGGTTAGAGCTCAGGACACACTTATGTTTTGGTGAATATTGGGTTTGGGTTTAGGGTTGGGTAAGATGAATTTTTATATCACACTGAATGGTATACTCTTGATGGGAAAAATCTTTGGATGGTTTTCCATTCTCCATTATAGCCTATGCGATTCATTAGAATGAATGGGCCCATATGGTGAGCGTTAGGTTTAGGGTTAGAGTTCAGGACACACTTATGTTGGGTGAATATTGGGGTTGGGTTTAGGGTTGGGTAAGATGTATTTTAAATATCACACTGAATGGTACATTCTTGATGGGGAAAATTTTTGGATGTTTTTCCATTCTCCATTATAGCCTATGAGATTCATTAGAATGAATGGGCCCGTATGGTAAGCGTTAGGGTTAGGGTTAGAGTTCAGGACACACTTATGTTTGGGTAAATATTGGGGTTGGGTTTAGGGTTGGGTAAGATGTATTTTTAATATCACACTGAATGGTACACTCTTGGTGGGGAAAAATTTTGGATGTTTTTCCATTCTCCATTATAGCCTATGAGATTCATTAGAATGAATGGGCCCATATGGTAAGGGTTAGGGTTAGGGTTACAGTTCAGGACACACTTATGTTCGGGTGAATATTGGGGTTGGGTTTAGGGTTGGGTAAGAAGTATTTTTAATATCACACTGAATGGTATACTCTTGATCGGAAAATTTTTTGGATGGTTTTCCATTCTCCATTATAGCCTATGAGATTCATTAGAATGAATGGGCCCATATGGTAAGGGTTAGGGTTAGGGTTAGAGCTCAGGACACACTTTTGTTTGGGTGAATATTGGGGTTGGATTTAGGGTTGGGTAAGATGTATTTTTAATATCACACTGAATGGTATACTCTTGATGGGAAAAATTTTTGGATGGTTTTCCATTCTCCATTATAGCCTATGAGATTCATTAGAATGAATGGGCCCATATGGTAAGCGTTAGGGTTAGGGTTAGAGTTCAGGACACACTCATGTTTGGGTGAATATTGGGGTTGGGTTTAGGGTTGGGTAAGAAGTATTTTTAATATCACACTGAATGGTATACTCTTGATCGGAAAATTTTTTGGATGGTTTCCATTCTCCATTATAGCCTATGAGATTCATTAGAATGAACGGGCCCATATGGTAAGGGTTAGGGTTTGGTTTAGAGCTCAGAACACACTTATGTTTGGGTGAATATTGGGGTTGGGTTAATGGTTGGGTAAGATGTATTTTTAATATCACACTGAATGGTACACTCTTGATGGGGAAAAATTTTGGATGTTTTTCCATTCTCCATTATAGCTTATGAGATTCATAAGAATGAATGGGCCCATATGGTAAGCGTTAGTGTTAGGGTTAGAGTTCAGGACACACTTATGTTTGGGTGAATATTGGGGTTGGGTTTAGGGTTGGGTAAGAAGTATTTTTAATATCACACTGAATGGTATACTCTTGATGGGAAAATTTTTTGGATGTTTTTCCATTCTCCATTATAGCCTATGACATTCTTTAGAATGAATGGGCCCATATGGTAAGGGTTAGGGTTAGGGTTAGAGTTCAGGACACACTTATGTTGGGGTGAATATTGGGGTTGGGTTAATGGTTGGGTAAGATGTATTTTTAATATCACACTGAATGGTACATTCTTGTTGGGGAAAATTTTGGATGTTTTTCCATTCTCCATTATAGCCTATGAGATTGATTAGAATGAATGGGCCCATATGGTAACGGTTAGGGTTAGGTTTAGAGTTCAGGACACACTTATGTTTGGGTGAATATTGGGGTTGGGTCAATAGTTGGGTAAGATGTATTTTTAATATCACACTGAATGGTACACTCTTGATGGGGAAAAATTTTGGATGTTTTTACATTCTCCATTATAGCCTATGAGATTCATTAGAATGAATGGGCCCATATGGTAAGGGTTAGGGTTAGGGTTAGAGTTCAGGACACACTTATGTTTGGGTGAATATTGGGGTTGGGTTAATAGTTGGGTAAGATGTATTTTTAATATCACACTGGATGGTACACTCTTGATGGGGAAAATTTTTGGATGTTTTTCCATTCTCCATTATAGCCTATGAGATTCATTAAAATGAATGGGCCCATATGGTAAGGGTTAGGGTTAGGGTTAGAGTTCAGGACACACTTATGTTTGGGTGAATATTGGGGTTGGGTTTAGGGTTGGGTAAGATGTATTTTTAATATCACACTGAATGGTACACTCTTGAAGGGGAAAATTTTTGGATGTTTTTCCATTCTCCATTATAGCCTATGAGATTCATTAAAATGAATGGGCCCATATGGTAAGGGTTAGGGTTAGGGTTAGAGTTCAGGACACACTTATGTTTGGGTGAATATTGGGGTTGGGTTTAGGGTTGGGTAAGATGTATTTTAAATATCACACTGAATGGTACATTCTTGATGGGGAAAATTTTTGGATGTTTTTCCATTCTCCATTATAGCCTATGAGATTCATTAAAATGAATGGGCCCATATGGTAAGGGTTAGGGTTAGGGTTAGAGTTCAGGACACACTTATGTTTGGGTGAATATTGGGGTTGGGTTTAGGGTTGGGTAAGATGTATTTTTAATATCACACTGAATGGTACACTCTTGAAGGGGAAAATTTTTGGATGTTTTTCCATTCTCCATTATAGCCTATGAGATTCATTAGAATGAATGGGCCCATATGGTAAGGGTTAGGGTTAGGGTTAGAGTTCAGGACACACTTATGTTTGGGTGAATATTGGGGTTGGGTTAATACTTGGGTAAGATTTATTTTTAATATCACACTGAATGGTACACTCTTGATGGGGAAAAATTTTGGATGTTTTTCCATTCTCCATTATAGCCTATGAGATTCATTAGAATGAATGGGCCCATATGGTAAGGGTTAGGGTTAAGGTTAGAGCTCAGGACACACTTATGTTTGGGTGAATATTGAGGTTGGATTTAGGGTTGGGTAAGATGTATTTTTAATATCACACTGAATGGTATACTCTTGATGGGAAAATTTTTTGGATGGTTTTCCATTCTCCATTATAGCCTATGAGATTCATTAGAATGAATGGGCCCATATGGTAAGCGTTAGGGTTAGGGTTAGAGTTCAGGACACACTTATGTTTGGGTAAATATTGGGGTTGGGTTTAGGGTTGGGTAAGATGTATTTTTAATATCACACTGAATGGTACACTCTTGATGGGGAAAAATTTTGGATGTTTTTCCATTCTCCATTATAGCCTATGAGATTTATTAGAATGAATGGGCCCATATGGTAAGGGTTAGGGTTAGGGTTAGAGTTCAGGACACACTCATGTTTGGGTGAATATTGGGGTTGGGTATAGGGTTGGGTAAGAAGTATTTTTAATATCACACTGAATGGTATACTCTTGATGGGAAAATTTTTTGGATGATTTTCCATTCTCCATTATAGCCTATGAGATTCATTAGAATGAATGGGCCCATATGGTTAGGGTTAGGGTTAGGGTTAGAGCTCAGGACACACTTATGTTTGGGTGAATATTGGGGTTGGGTTTAGGGTTGGGTAAGATGAATATTTAATATCACACTGAATGGTATACTATTGATGGGAAAAATCTTTGGATGGTTTTCCATTCTCCATTATAGCCTATGAGATGCATTAGAATGAATGGGCCCATATGGTAAGCGTTAGGGTTAGGGTTAGAGTTCAGGACACACTTATGTTTGGGTGAATATTGGGGTTGGGTTTAGGGTTGGGTAAGATGTATTTTAAATATCACACTGAATTGTACATTCTTGATGGGGAAAATTTTTGGATGTTTTTCCATTCTCCATTATAGCCTATGAGATTCATTAAAATGAATGGGCCCATATGGTAAGGGTTAGGGTTAGGGTTAGAGTTCAGGACACACTTATGTTTGGGTGAATATTGGGGTTGGGTTTAGGTTTGGGTAAGATGTATTTTTAATATCACACTGAATGGTACACTCTTGATGGGGAAAATTTTTTGGATGTTTTTCCATTCTCCATTATAGCCTATGAGATTCATTAAAATGAATGGGCCCATATGGTAAGGGTTAGGGTTAGGGTTAGAGTTCAGGACACACTCATGTTTGGGTGAATATTTGGGTTGGGTTAATACTTGGGTAAGATGTATTTTTAATATCACACTGAATGGTACACTCTTGATGGGGAAAAATTTTGGATGTTTTTCCATTCTCCATTATAGCCTAAGAGATTCATTAAAATGAATGGGCCCATATGGTAAGGGTTAGGGTTAGGGTTAGAGCTCAGGACACACTTATGTTTGGGTGAATATTGGGGTTGGATTTAGGGTTGGGTAAGATGTATTTTTAGTATCACACTGAATGGTATACTCTTGATGGGAAAATTTTTTGGATGGTTTTCCATTCTGCATTATAGCCCATGAGATTCATTAGAGTGAATGGGCCCATATGGTAAGGGTTAGGGTTAGGGTTAGAGTTCAGGACACACCTATGCTCGGATTAAAATTGGGGTTTCGTTTAGGGTTGGGTAAGATGTATTTTTAATATCACACTGAATGGTACACTCTTGATGGGGAAAAATTTTGGATGTTTTTCCATTCTCCATTATAGCCTATGTGATTCATTAAAATGAATGGGCCCATATGGTAAGGGTTAGGGTTAGGGTTAGAGTTCAGGACACACTTATGTTTGGGTGAATATTGGGGTTGGGTTTAGGTTTGGGTAAGATGTATTTTTAATATCACACTGAATGGTACACTCTTGATGGGGAAAATTTTTTGGATGTTTTTCCATTCTCCATTATAGCCTATGAGATTCATAAAAATGAATGGGCCCATATGGTAAGGGTTAGGGTTAGGGTTAGAGTTCAGGACACACTCATGTTTGGGTGAATATTTGGGTTGGGTTAATACTTGGGTAAGATGTATTTTTAATATCACACTGAATGGTACACTCTTGATGGGGAAAAATTTTGGATGTTTTTCCATTCTCCATTATAGCCTAAGAGATTCATTAAAATGAATGGGCCCATATGGTAAGGGTTAGGGTTAGGGTTAGAGCTCAGGACACACTTATGTTTGGGTGAATATTGGGGTTGGATTTAGGGTTGGGTAAGATGTATTTTTAGTATCACACTGAATGGTATACTCTTGATGGGAAAATTTTTTGGATGGTTTTCCATTCTGCATTATAGCCCATGAGATTCATTAGAGTGAATGGGCCCATATGGTAAGGGTTAGGGTTAGGGTTAGAGTTCAGGACACACCTATGCTCGGATTAAAATTGGGGTTTCGTTTAGGGTTGGGTAAGATGTATTTTTAATATCACACTGAATGGTACACTCTTGATGGGGAAAAATGTTGGATGTTTTTCCATTCTCCATTATAGCCTATGTGATTCATTAAAATGAATGGGCCCATATGGTAAGGGTTAGGGTTAGGGTTAGAGTTCAGGACACACTTATGTTTGGGTGAATATTGGGGTTGGGTTTAGGTTTGGGTAAGATGTATTTTTAATATCACACTGAATGGTACACTCTTGATGGGGAAAATTTTTTGGATGTTTTTCCATTCTCCATTATAGCCTATGAGATTCATTAAAATGAATGGGCCCATATGGTAAGGGTTAGGGTTAGGGTTAGAGTTCAGGACACACTCATGTTTGGGTGAATATTTGGGTTGGGTTTAGGTTTGGGTAAGATGTATTTTTAATATCACACTGAATGGTACACTCTTGATGGGGAAAATTTTTTGGATGTTTTTCCATTCTCCATTATAGCCTATGAGATTCATTAAAATGAATGGGCCCATATGGTAAGGGTTAGGGTTAGGGTTAGAGTTCAGGACACACTCATGTTTGGGTGAATATTTGGGTTGGGTTAATACTTGGGTAAGATGTATTTTTAATATCACACTGAATGGTACACTCTTGATGGGGAAAAATTTTGGATGTTTTTCCATTCTCCATTATAGCCTAAGAGATTCATTAAAATGAATGGGCCCATATGGTAAGGGTTAGGGTTAGGGTTAGAGCTCAGGACACACTTATGTTTGGGTGAATATTGGGGTTGGATTTAGGGTTGGGTAAGATGTATTTTTAGTATCACACTGAATGGTATACTCTTGATGGGAAAATTTTTTGGATGGTTTTCCATTCTGCATTATAGCCCATGAGATTCATTAGAGTGAATGGGCCCATATGGTAAGGGTTAGGGTTAGGGTTAGAGTTCAGGACACACCTATGCTCGGATTAAAATTGGGGTTTCGTTTAGGGTTGGGTAAGATGTATTTTTAATATCACACTGAATGGTACACTCTTGATGGGGAAAAATTTTGGATGTTTTTCCATTCTCCATTATAGCCTATGTGATTCATTAAAATGAATGGGCCCATATGGTAAGGGTTAGGGTTAGGGTTAGAGTTCAGGACACACTTATGTTTGGGTGAATATTGGGGTTGGGTTTAGGTTTGGGTAAGATGTATTTTTAATATCACACTGAATGGTACACTCTTGATGGGGAAAATTTTTTGGATGTTTTTCCATTCTCCATTATAGCCTATGAGATTCATTAAAATGAATGGGCCCATATGGTAAGGGTTAGGGTTAGGGTTAGAGTTCAGGACACACTCATGTTTGGGTGAATATTTGGGTTGGGTTAATACTTGGGTAAGATGTATTTTTAATATCACACTGAATGGTACACTCTTGATGGGGAAAAATTTTGGATGTTTTTCCATTCTCCATTATAGCCTAAGAGATTCATTAAAATGAATGGGCCCATATGGTAAGGGTTAGGGTTAGGGTTAGAGCTCAGGACACACTTATGTTTGGGTGAATATTGGGGTTGGATTTAGGGTTGGGTAAGATGTATTTTTAGTATCACACTGAATGGTATACTCTTGATGGGAAAATTTTTTGGATGGTTTTCCATTCTGCATTATAGCCCATGAGATTCATTAGAGTGAATGGGCCCATATGGTAAGGGTTAGGGTTAGGGTTAGAGTTCAGGACACACCTATGCTCGGATTAAAATTGGGGTTTCGTTTAGGGTTGGGTAAGATGTATTTTTAATATCACACTGAATGGTACACTCTTGATGGGGAAAAATTTTGGATGTTTTTCCATTCTCCATTATAGCCTATGTGATTCATTAAAATGAATGGGCCCATATGGTAAGGGTTAGGGTTAGGGTTAGAGTTCAGGACACACTTATGTTTGGGTGAATATTGGGGTTGGGTTTAGGGTTGGGTAAGAAGTATTTTTAATATCACACTGAATGGTATACTCTTGATTGTAAAATTTTTTGGATGGTTTTTCATTCTCCATTATAGCCTATGAGATTCTTTAGAATGAATGGGCCCATATGGTAAGGGTTAGGGTTAGGGTTAGAGTTCAGGACACACTTATGTTTGGGTGAATATTGGGGTTGGGTTTAGGGTTGGGTAAGATGTATTTTTAATATCACACTGAATGGTACATTCTTGATGGGAAAAATTTTTGGATGGTTTTCCATTCTCCATTATAGCCTATGAGATTCATTAGAATGAATGGGCCCATATGGTAAGCGTTAGGGTTAGGGTTAGAGTTCAGGACACACTCATGTTTGGGTGAATATTGGGGTTGGGTTTAGGGTTGGGTAAGAAGTATTTTTAATATCACACTGAATGGTATACTCTTGATCGGAAAATTTTTTGGATGGTTTTCCATTCTCCATTATAGCCTATGAGATTCATTAGAATGAATGGGCCCATATGGTAAGGGTTAGGGTTAGGGTTAGAGCTCAGAACACACTTATGTTTGGGTGAATATTGGGGTTGGGTTAATGGTTGGGTAAGATGTATTTTTAATATCACACTGAATGGTACACTCTTGATGGGGAAAAATTTTGGATGTTTTTCCATTCTCCATTATAGCTTATGAGATTCATAAGAATGAATGGGCCCATATGGTAAGCGTTAGTGTTAGGGTTAGAGTTCAGGACACACTTATGTTTGGGTGAATATTGGGGTTGGGTTTAGGGTTGGGTAAGAAGTATTTTTAATATCACACTGAATGGTATACTCTTGATGGGAAAATTTTTTGGATGGTTTTCCATTCTCCATTATAGCCTATGAGATTCTTTAGAATGAATGGGCCCATATGGTAAGGGTTAGGGTTAGGGTTAGAGTTCAGGACACACTTATGTTTGGGTGAATATTGGGGTTGGGTTTAGGGTTGGGTAAGATGTGTTTTTAATATCACACTGAATGGTACACTCTTGATGGGGAAAAATTTTGGATGTTTTTCCATTCTCCATTATAGCGTATGAGATTCATTAGAATGAATGGGCCCATATGGTAAGGGTTAGGGTTAGGGTTAGAGTTCAGGACACACTTATGTTTGGGTGAATATTGGGGTTGGATTTAGGGTTGGGTAAGATGTATTTTTAGTATCACACTGAATGGTATACTCTTGATGGGAAAATTTTTTGGATGGTTTTCCATTCTGCATTATAGCCCATGAGATTCATTAGAGTGAATGGGCCCATATGGTAAGGGTTAGGGTTAGGGTTAGAGTTCAGGACACACCTATGCTCGGATTAAAATTGGGGTTTCGTTTAGGGTTGGGTAAGATGTATTTTTAATATCACACTGAATGGTACACTCTTGATGGGGAAAAATTTTGGATGTTTTTCCATTCTCCATTATAGCCTATGTGATTCATTAAAATGAATGGGCCCATATGGTAAGGGTTAGGGTTAGGGTTAGAGTTCAGGACACACTTATGTTTGGGTGAATATTGGGGTTGGGTTTAGGTTTGGGTAAGATGTATTTTTAATATCACACTGAATGGTACACTCTTGATGGGGAAAATTTTTTGGATGTTTTTCCATTCTCCATTATAGCCTATGAGATTCATTAAAATGAATGGGCCCATATGGTAAGGGTTAGGGTTAGGGTTAGAGTTCAGGACACACTCATGTTTGGGTGAATATTTGGGTTGGGTTAATACTTGGGTAAGATGTATTTTTAATATCACACTGAATGGTACACTCTTGATGGGGAAAAATTTTGGATGTTTTTCCATTCTCCATTATAGCCTAAGAGATTCATTAAAATGAATGGGCCCATATGGTAAGGGTTAGGGTTAGGGTTAGAGCTCAGGACACACTTATGTTTGGGTGAATATTGGGGTTGGATTTAGGGTTGGGTAAGATGTATTTTTAGTATCACACTGAATGGTATACTCTTGATGGGAAAATTTTTTGGATGGTTTTCCATTCTGCATTATAGCCCATGAGATTCATTAGAGTGAATGGGCCCATATGGTAAGGGTTAGGGTTAGGGTTAGAGTTCAGGACACACCTATGCTCGGATTAAAATTGGGGTTTCGTTTAGGGTTGGGTAAGATGTATTTTTCATATCACACTGAATGGTACACTCTTGATGGGGAAAAATTTTGGATGTTTTTCCATTCTCCATTATAGCCTATGTGATTCATTAAAATGAATGGGCCCATATGGTAAGGGTTAGGGTTAGGGTTAGAGTTCAGGACACACTTATGTTTGGGTGAATATTGGGGTTGGGTTTAGGGTTGGGTAAGAAGTATTTTTAATATCACACTGAATGGTATACTCTTGATTGTAAAATTTTTTGGATGGTTTTTCATTCTCCATTATAGCCTATGAGATTCTTTAGAATGAATGGGCCCATATGGTAAGGGTTAGGGTTAGGGTTAGAGTTCAGGACACACTTATGTTTGGGTGAATATTGGGGTTGGGTTTAGGGTTGGGTAAGATGTATTTTTAATATCACACTGAATGGTACATTCTTGATGGGAAAAATTTTTGGATGGTTTTCCATTCTCCATTATAGCCTATGAGATTCATTAGAATGAATGGGCCCATATGGTAAGCGTTAGGGTTAGGGTTAGAGTTCAGGACACACTCATGTTTGGGTGAATATTGGGGTTGGGTTTAGGGTTGGGTAAGAAGTATTTTTAATATCACACTGAATGGTATACTCTTGATCGGAAAATTTTTTGGATGGTTTTCCATTCTCCATTATAGCCTATGAGATTCATTAGAATGAATGGGCCCATATGGTAAGGGTTAGGGTTAGGGTTAGAGCTCAGAACACACTTATGTTTGGGTGAATATTGGGGTTGGGTTAATGGTTGGGTAAGATGTATTTTTAATATCACACTGAATGGTACACTCTTGATGGGGAAAAATTTTGGATGTTTTTCCATTCTCCATTATAGCTTATGAGATTCATAAGAATGAATGGGCCCATATGGTAAGCGTTAGTGTTAGGGTTAGAGTTCAGGACACACTTATGTTTGGGTGAATATTGGGGTTGGGTTTAGGGTTGGGTAAGAAGTATTTTTAATATCACACTGAATGGTATACTCTTGATGGGAAAATTTTTTGGATGGTTTTCCATTCTCCATTATAGCCTATGAGATTCTTTAGAATGAATGGGCCCATATGGTAAGGGTTAGGGTTAGGGTTAGAGTTCAGGACACACTTATGTTTGGGTGAATATTGGGGTTGGGTTTAGGGTTGGGTAAGATGTGTTTTTAATATCACACTGAATGGTACACTCTTGATGGGGAAAAATTTTGGATGTTTTTCCATTCTCCATTATAGCGTATGAGATTCATTAGAATGAATGGGCCCATATGGTAAGGGTTAGGGTTAGGGTTAGAGTTCAGGACACACTTATGTTTGGGTGAATATTGGGGTTGGGTTAACGGTTGGGTAAGATTTATTTTTAATATCACACTGAATGGTACACTCTTGATGGGGAAAAATTTTGAATGTTTTTACATTCTCCATTATAGCCTATGAGATTCATTAGAATGAATGGGCCCATATGGTAAGGGTTAGGGTTAGGGTTAGAGTTCAGGACACACTTATGTTTGGGTGAATATTGGGGTTGGGTTAATGGTTGGGTAAGATTTATTTTTAATATCACACTGAATGGTACACTCTTGATGGGGAAAAATTTTGGATGTTTTTACATTCTCCATTATAGCCTATGAGATTCATTAAAATGAATGGGCCCATATGGTAAGGGTTAGGGTTAGGGTTAGAGTTCAGGACACACTTATGTTCGGGTGAATATTGGGGTTGGGTTTAGGGTTGGGTAAGAAGTATTTTTAATATCACACTGAATGGTATACTCTTGACGGGAAAATTTTTTGGATGTTTTTCCATTCTCCATTATAGCCTATGAGATTCATTAGAATGAATGGGCCCATATGGTTAGGGTTAGGGTTAGGTTTAGAGCTCAGGACACACTTATGTTTTGGTGAATATTGGGGTTGGGTTTAGGGTTGGGTAAGATGTATTTTTAATATCACACTGAATGGTACACTCTTGAAGGGGAAAATTTTTGGATGTTTTTCCATTCTCCATTATAGCCTATGAGATTCATTAGAATGAATGGGCCCATATAGTAAGGGTTAGGGTTAGGGTTAGAGTTCAGGACACACTTATGTTTGGGTGAATATTGGGGTTGGGTTAATACTTGGGTAAGATGTATTTTTAATATCACACTGAATGGTACACTCTTGACGGGAAAAATTTTGGATGTTTTTCCATTCTCCATTATAGCCTAAGAGATTCATTAGAATGAATGGGCCCATATGGTAAGGGTTAGGGTTAGGGTTAGAGTTCAGGACACACTTATGTTTGGGTGAATATTGGGGATGGGTATAGGGTTGGGTAAGATGTATTTTTAATATCACACTGAATGGTACACTCTTGGTGGGGAAAAATTTTGGATGTTTTTCCATTCTCCATTATAGCCTATGAGATTCTTTAGAATGAATGGGCCCCTATGGTAAGGGTTAGGGTTAGGGTTACAGTTCAGGACACACTTATGTTCGGGTGAATATTGGGGTTGGATTTAGGGTTGTGTAAGAAGTATTTTTAATATCACACTGAATGGTATACTCTTGATCGGAAAATTTTTTGGATGGTTTTCCATTCTCCATTATAGCCTATGAGATTCATTAGAATGAATGGGCCCATATGGTAAGGGTTAGGGTTAGGGTTAGAGCTCAGGACACACTTTTGTTTGGGTGAATATTGGGGTTGGATTTAGGGTTGGGTAAGATGTATTTTTAATATCACACTGAATGGTATACTCTTGATGGGAAAAATTTTTGGATGGTTTTCCATTCTCCATTATAGCCTATGAGATTCATTAGAATGAATGGGCCCATATGGTAAGCGTTAGGGTTAGGGTTAGAGTTCAGGACACACTCATGTTTGGGTGAATATTGGGGTTGGGTTTAGGGTTGGGTAAGAAGTATTTTTAATATCACACTGAATGGTATACTCTTGATCGGAAAATTTTTTGGATGGTTTCCATTCTCCATTATAGCCTATGAGATTCATTAGAATGAACGGGCCCATATGGTAAGGGTTAGGGTTAGGGTTAGAGCTCAGAACACACTTATGTTTGGGTGAATATTGGGGTTGGGTTAATGGTTGGGTAAGATGTATTTTTAATATCACACTGAATGGTACACTCTTGATGGGGAAAAATTTTGGATGTTTTTCCATTCTCCATTATAGCTTATGAGATTCATAAGAATGAATGGGCCCATATGGTAAGCGTTAGTGTTAGGGTTAGAGTTCAGGACACACTTATGTTTGGGTGAATATTGGGGTTGGGTTTAGGGTTGGGTAAGAAGTATTTTTAATATCACACTTAATGGTATACTCTTGATGGGAAAATTTTTTGGATGTTTTTCCATTCTCCATTATAGCCTATGAGATTCTTTAGAATGAATGGGCCCATATGGTAAGGGTTAGGGTTAGGGTTAGAGTTCAGGACACACTTATGTTGGGGTGAATATTGGGGTTGGGTTAATGGTTGGGTTAGATGTATTTTTAATATCACACTGAATGGTACATTCTTGTTGGGGAAAATTTTTGGATGTTTTTCCATTCTCCATTATAGCCTATGAGATTGATTAGAATGAATGGGCCCATATGGTAACGGTTAGGGTTAGGTTTAGAGTTCAGGACACACTTATGTTTGGGTGAATATTGGGGTTGGGTCAATAGTTGGGTAAGATGTATTTTTAATATCACACTGAATGGTACACTCTTGATGGGGAAAAATTTTGGATGTATTTACATTCTCCATTATAGCCTATGAGATTCATTAAAATGAATGGGCCCATATGGTAAGGGTTAGGGTTAGGGTTAGAGTTCAGGACACACTTATGTTCGGGTGAATATTGGGGTTGGGTTTAGGGTTGGGTAAGAAGTATTTTTAATATCACACTGAATGGTATACTCTTGACGGGAAAATTTTTTGGATGTTTTTCCATTCTCCATTATAGCCTATGAGATTCATTAGAATGAATGGGCCCATATGGTTAGGGTTAGGGTTAGGTTTAGAGCTCAGGACACACTTATGTTTTGGTGAATATTGGGGTTGGGTTTAGGGTTGGGTAAGATGTATTTTTAATATCACACTGAATGGTACACTCTTGAAGGGGAAAATTTTTGGATGTTTTTCCATTCTCCATTATAGCCTATGAGATTCATTAGAATGAATGGGCCCATATGGTAAGGGTTAGGGTTAGAGTTCAGGACACACTTATGTTTGGGTGAATATTGGGGTTGGGTTAATACTTGGGTAAAATGTATTTTTAATATCACACTGAATGGTACACTCTTGATGGGGAAAATTTTTGGATGTTTTTCCATTCTCCATTATAGCCTATGAGATTCATAAAAATGAATGGGCCCATATGGTAAGGGTTAGGGTTAGGGTTAGAGTTCAGGACACACTTATGTTTGGGTGAATATTGGGGTTGGGTTTAGGTTTGGGTAAGATTTATTTTTAATATCACACTGAATGGTACACTCTTGATGGGGAAAATTTTTGGATGGTTTTCCATTCTCCATTATAGCCTATGAGATTCATTAGAATGAATGGGCCCATATGGTTAGGGTTAGGGTTAGAGTTCAGGACACACTTATGTTTGGGTGAATATTGGGGTTGGGTTTAGGGTTGGGTAAGAAGCATTTTTAATATCACACTGAATGGTATACTCTTGATTGGAAAATTTTTGGATGGTTTTCCATTCTCCATTACAGCCCATGAGATTCATTAGAATGAATGGGCCCATATGTTAACGGTTAGGGTTAGGGTTAGAGTTCAGGACACACCTATGCTCGGATTAAAATTGGGGTTTCGTTTAGGGTTGGGTAAGATGTATTTTTAATATCACACTGAATGGTACACTCTTGATGGGGAAAAATTTTGGATGTTTTTCCATTCTCCATTATAGCCTATGAGATTCATTAAAATGAATGGGCCCATATGGTAAGGGTTAGGGTTAGGGTTAGAGTTCAGGACACACTTATGTTTGGGTGAATATTGGGGTTGGGTTTAGTGTTGGGTAAGAAGAATTTTTAATATCACACTCAATGGTACACTCTTGATGGGGAAAAATTTTGGATGTTTTTCCATTCTCCATTATAGCCTATGAGATTCATTAAAATGAATGGGCCCATATGGTAAGCGTTAGGTTTAGGGTTAGAGTTCAGGACACACTTATGTTGGGTGAATATTGGGGTTGGGTTTAGGGTTGGGTAAGATGTATTTTAAATATCACACTGAATGGTACATTCTTGATGGGGAAAATTTTTGGATGTTTTTCCATTCTCCATTATAGCCTATGAGATTCATTAAAATGAATGGGCCCATATGGTAAGGGTTAGGGTTAGGGTTAGAGTTCAGGACACACTCATGTTTAGGTGAATATTGGGGTTGGGTTTAGGGTTGGGTAAGATGTATTTTTAATATCACACTGAATGGTATACTCTTGATGGGAGAATTTTTTGGATGGTTTTCCATTCTCCATTATAGCCTATGAGATTCATTAGAATGAATGGGCCCATATGGTTAGGGTTAGGGTTAGAGTTCAGGACACACTTATGTTTGGGTGAATATTGGGGTTGGGTTTAGGGTTGGGTAAGAAGTATTTTTAATATCACACTGAATGGTATACTCTTGATTGGAAAATTTTTTGGATGGTTTTCCATTCTCCATTACAGCCCATGAGATTCATTAGAATGAATGGGCCCATATGTTAACGGTTAGGGTTAGGGTTAGAGTTCAGGACACACCTATGCTCGGATTAAAATTGGGGTTTCGTTTAGGGTTGGGTAAGATGTATTTTTAATATCACACTGAATGGTACACTCTTGATGGGGAAAAATTTTGGATGTTTTTCCATTCTCCATTATAGCCTATGAGATTCATTAAAATGAATGGGCCCATATGGTAAGCGTTAGGTTTAGGGTTAGAGTTCAGGACACACTTATGTTGGGTGAATATTGGGGTTGGGTTTAGGGTTGGGTAAGATGTATTTTAAATATCACACTGAATGGTACATTCTTGATGGGGAAAATTTTTGGATGTTTTTCCATTCTCCATTATAGCCTATGAGATTCATTAAAATGAATGGGCCCATATGGTAAGGGTTAGGGTTAGGGTTAGAGTTCAGGACACACTCATGTTTAGGTGAATATTGGGGTTGGGTTTAGGGTTGGGTAAGATGTATTTTTAATATCACACTGAATGGTATACTCTTGATGGGAGAATTTTTTGGATGGTTTTCCATTCTCCATTATAGCCTATGAGATTCATTAGAATGAATGGGCCCATATGGTTAGGGTTAGGGTTAGAGTTCAGGACACACTTATGTTTGGGTGAATATTGGGGTTGGGTTTAGGGTTGGGTAAGAAGTATTTTTAATATCACACTGAATGGTATACTCTTGATTGGAAAATTTTTTGGATGGTTTTCCATTCTCCATTACAGCCCATGAGATTCATTAGAATGAATGGGCCCATATGTTAACGGTTAGGGTTAGGGTTAGAGTTCAGGACACACCTATGCTCGGATTAAAATTGGGGTTTCGTTTAGGGTTGGGTAAGATGTATTTTTAATATCACACTGAATGGTACACTCTTGATGGGGAAAAATTTTGGATGTTTTTCCATTCTCCATTATAGCCTATGAGATTCATTAGAATGAATGGGCCCATATGGTAAGGGTTAGGGTTAGGGTTAGAGTTCAGGACACACTTATGTTTGGGTGAATATTGGGGTTGGGTTTAGGGTTGGGTAAGATGTATTTTTAATATCACACTGAATGGTACACTCTTGATGGGGAAAAATTTTGGATGTTTTTCCATTCTCCATTATAGCTTATGAGATTCATAAGAATGAACGGGCCCATATGGTAAGCGTTAGTGTTAGGGTTAGAGTTCAGGACACACTTATGTTTGGGTGAATATTGGGGTTGGGTTTAGGGTTGGGTAAGAAGTATTTTTAATATCACACTTAATGGTATACTCTTGATGGGAAAATTTTTTGGATGTTTTTCCATTCTCCATTATAGCCTATGAGATTCTTTAGAATGAATGGGCCCATATGGTAAGGGTTAGGGTTAGGGTTAGAGTTCAGGACACACTTATGTTGGGGTGAATATTGGGGTTGGGTTAATGGTTGGGTTAGATGTATTTTTAATATCACACTGAATGGTACATTCTTGTTGGGGAAAATTTTTGGATGTTTTTCCATTCTCCATTATAGCCTATGAGATTGATTAGAATGAATGGGCCCATATGGTAACGGTTAGGGTTAGGTTTAGAGTTCAGGACACACTTATGTTTGGGTGAATATTGGGGTTGGGTCAATAGTTGGGTAAGATGTATTTTTAATATCACACTGAATGGTACACTCTTGATGGGGAAAAATTTTGGATGTTTTTCCATTCTCCATTATAGCCTATGAGATTCATTAGAATGAATGGGCCCATATGGTAAGGGTTAGGGTTAGGGTTAGAGTTCAGGACACACTTATGTTTGGGTGAATATTGGGGTTGGGTTTAGGGTTGGGTAAGATGTATTTTTAATATCACAATGAATGGTACACTCTTGAAGGGGAAAATTTTTGGATGTTTTTCCATTCTCCATTATAGCCTATGAGATTCATTAGAATGAATGGGCCCATATGGTAAGGGTTTGGGTTAGAGTTCAGGACACACTTATGTTTGGGTGAATATTGGGGTTGGGTTAATACTTGGGTAAAATGTATTTTTAATATCACACTGAATGGTACACTCTTGATGGGGAAAATTTTTGGATGTTTTTCCATTCTCCATTATAGCCTATGAGATTCATAAAAATGAATGGGCCCATATGGTAAGGGTTAGGGTTAGGGTTAGAGTTCAGGACACACTTATGTTTGGGTGAATATTGGGGTTGGGTTTAGGTTTGGGTAAGATGTATTTTTAATATCACACTGAATGGTACACTCTTGATGGGGAAAATTTTTGGATGTTTTTCCATTCTCCATTATAGCCTATGAGATTCATTAAAATGAATGGGCCCATATGGTAAGGGATAGGGTTAGGGTTAGAGTTCAGGACACACTCATGTTTGGGTGAATATTGGGGTTGGGTTTAGGGTTGGGTTAGATGTATTTTTAATATCACACTGAATGGTACATTCTTGTTGGGGAAAATTTTTGGATGTTTTTCCATTCTCCATTATAGCCTATGAGATTGATTAGAATGAATGGGCCCATATGGTAACGGTTAGGGTTAGGTTTAGAGTTCAGGACACACTTATGTTTGGGTGAATATTGGGGTTGGGTCAATAGTTGGGTAAGATGTATTTTTAATATCACACTGAATGGTACACTCTTGATGGGGAAAAATTTTGGATGTTTTTCCATTCTCCATTATAGCCTATGAGATTCATTAGAATGAATGGGCCCATATGGTAAGGGTTAGGGTTAGGGTTAGAGTTCAGGACACACTTATGTTTGGGTGAATATTGGGGTTGGGTTTAGGGTTGGGTAAGATGTATTTTTAATATCACAATGAATGGTACACTCTTGAAGGGGGAAATTTTTGGATGTTTTTCCATTCTCCATTATAGCCTATGAGATTCATTAGAATGAATGGGCCCATATGGTAAGGGTTAGGGTTAGAGTTCAGGACACACTTATGTTTGGGTGAATATTGGGGTTGGGTTAATACTTGGGTAAAATGTATTTTTAATATCACACTGAATGGTACACTCTTGATGGGGAAAATTTTTGGATGTTTTTCCATTCTCCATTATAGCCTATGAGATTCATAAAAATGAATGGGCCCATATGGTAAGGGTTAGGGTTAGGGTTAGAGTTCAGGACACACTTATGTTTGGGTGAATATTGGGGTTGGGTTTAGGTTTGGGTAAGATGTATTTTTAATATCACACTGAATGGTACACTCTTGATGGGGAAAATTTTTGGATGTTTTTCCATTCTCCATTATAGCCTATGAGATTCATTAAAATGAATGGGCCCATATGGTAAGGGTTAGGGTTAGGGTTAGAGTTCAGGACACACTCATGTTTGGGTGAATATTGGGGTTGGGTTTAGGGTTGGGTAAGAAGTATTTTTAATATCACACTGAATGGTATACTCTTGATGGGAAAATTTTTTGGATGGTTTTCCATTCTCCATTATAGCCTATGAGATTCATTAGAATGAATGGGCCCATATGGTTAGGGTTAGGGTTAGAGTTCAGGACACACTTATGTTTGGGTGAATATTGGGGTTGGGTTTAGGGTTGGGTAAGAAGCATTTTTAATATCACACTGAATGGTATACTCTTGATTGGAAAATTTTTGGATGGTTTTCCATTCTCCATTACAGCCCATGAGATTCATTAGAATGAATGGGCCCATATGTTAACGGTTAGGGTTAGGGTTAGAGTTCAGGACACACCTATGCTCGGATTAAAATTGGGGTTTCGTTTAGGGTTGGGTAAGATGTATTTTTAATATCACACTGAATGGTACACTCTTGATGGGGAAAAATTTTGGATGTTTTTCCATTCTCCATTATAGCCTATGAGATTCATTAAAATGAATGGGCCCATATGGTAAGGGTTAGGGTTAGGGTTAGAGTTCAGGACACACTTATGTTTGGGTGAATATTGGGGTTGGGTTTAGGGTTGGGTAAGAAGTATTTTTAATATCACACTGAATGGTATACTCTTGATAGGAAAATTTTTTGGATGGTTTTCCATTCTCCATTATAGCCTATGAGATTCTTTAGAATGAATGGTCCCATATGGTAAGGGTTAGGGTTAGGGTTAGAGTTCAGGACACACTTATGTTTGGGTGAATATTGGGGTTGGGTTTAGGGTTGGGTAAGATGTATTTTTAATATCACACTGAATGGTGCACTCTTGATGGGGAAAAATTTTGGATGTTTTTCCATTCTCCATTATAGCCTATGAGATGAATTAGAATGAATGGGCCCATATGGTAAGGGTTAGGTTTAGGGTTAGAGTTCAGGACACACTTATGTTTGGGTGAATATTGTGGTTGGGTTTAGTGTTGGGTAAGAAGAATTTTTAATATCACACTGAATGGTACACTCTTGATGGGGAAAAATTTTGGATGTTTTTACATTCTCCATTATAGCCTATGAGATTCATTAAAATGAATGGGCCCATATGGTAAGCGTTAGGTTTAGGGTTAGAGTTCAGGACACACTTATGTTGGGTGAATATTGGGGTTGGGTTTAGGGTTGGGTAAGATGTATTTTAAATATCACACTGAATGGTACATTCTTGATGGGGAAAATTTTTGGATGTTTTTCCATTCTCCATTATAGCCTATGAGATTCATTAAAATGAATGGGCCCATATGGTAAGGGTTAGGGTTAGGGTTAGAGTTCAGGACACACTCATGTTTAGGTGAATATTGGGGTTGGGTTTAGGGTTGGGTAAGATGTATTTTTAATATCATACTGAATGGTATACTCTTGATGGGAAAATTTTTTGGATGGTTTTCCATACTCCATTAGAGCCTATGAGATTCATTAGAATGAATGGGCCCATATGGTTAGGGTTAGGGTTAGAGTTCAGGACACACTTATGTTTGGGTGAATATTGGGGTTGGGTTTAGGGTTGGGTAAGAAGTATTTTTAATATCACACTGAATGGTATACTCTTGATTGGAAAATTTTTTGGATGGTTTTCCATTCTCCATTACAGCCCATGAGATTCATTAGAATGAATGGGCCCATATGTTAACGGTTAGGGTTAGGGTTAGAGTTCAGGACACACCTATGCTCGGATTAAAATTGGGGTTTCGTTTAGGGTTGGGTAAGATGTATTTTTAATATCACACTGAATGGTACACTCTTGATGGGGAAAAATTTTGGATGTTTTTCCATTCTCCATTATAGCCTATGAGATTCATTAGAATGAATGGGCCCATATGGTAAGGGTTAGGGTTAGGGTTAGAGTTCAGGACACACTTATGTTTGGGTGAATATTGGGGTTGGGTTAATGGATGGGTAAGATTTATTTTTAATATCACACTGAATGGTACACTCTTGATGGGGAAAAATTTTGGATGTTATTACATTCTCCATTATAGCCTATGAGATTCATTAAAATGAATGGGCCCATATGGTAAGCGTTAGGTTTAGGGTTAGAGTTCAGGACACACTTATGTTGGGTGAATTTTGGGGTTGGGTTTAGGGTTGGGTAAGATGTATTTTAAATATCACACTGAATGGTACATTCTTGATGGGGAAAATTTTTGGATGTTTTTCCATTCTCCATTATAGCCTATGAGATTCATTAAAATGAATGGGCCCATATGGTAAGGGTTAGGCTTAGGGTTAGAGTTCAGGACACACTTATGTTTGGGTGAATATTGGGGTTGGGTTTAGGGTTGGGTAAGATGTTTTTTTAATATCACACTGAATGGTACACTCTTGAAGGGGAAAATTTTTGTTTTTTTTTCCATTCTCCATTATAGCCTATGAGATTCATTAGAATGAATGGGCCCATATGGTAAGGGTTAGGGTTAGGGTTAGAGTTCAGGACACACTTATGTTTGGGTGAATATTGGGGTTGGGTTAATACTTGGGTAAGATGTATTTTTAAAATCACACTGAATGGTACACTCATGATGGGGAAAAATTTTGGATGTTTTTCCATTCTCCATTATAGCCTAAGAGATTCATTAAAATGATTGGGCCCATATGGTAAGGGTTAGGGTTAGGGTTAGAGCTCAGGACACACTTATGTTTGGGTGAATATTGGGGTTGGATTTAGGGTTGGGTAAGATGTATTTTTAGTATCACACTGAATGGTATACTCTTGATGGGAAAAATTTTTGGATGGTTTTCCATTCTGCATTATAGCCCATGAGATTCATTAGAATGAATGGGCCCATATGGTAAGGGTTAGGGTTAGGGTTAGAGTTCAGGACACACCTATGCTCGGATTAAAATTGGGGTTTCGTTTAGGGTTCGGTAAGATGTATTTTTAATATCACACTGAATGGTACACTCTTGATGGGGAAGAATTTTGGATGTTTTTCCATTCTCCATTATAGCCTATGAGATTCATTAGAATGAATGGGCCCATATGGTAAGGGTTAGGGTTAGAGCTCAGGGCACACTTATGTTTGGGTGAATATTGGGGTTGCTTTTAGGGTTGGGTAAGATGTATTTTTAATATCACACTGAATGGTATACTCTTGATGGGAAAATTTTTTGGGTGGTTTTCCATTCTCCATTATAGCCTATGAGATTCATTAGAATGAATGGGCCCATATGGTAAGCGTTAGGGTTAGGGTTAGAGTTCAGGACACACTTATGTTTGGGTGAATATTGGGGTTGGGTTTAGGGTTGGTAAGATGTATTTTTAATATCACACTGAATGGTACATTCTTGATGGGGAAAATTTTTGGATGTTTTTCCATTCTCCATTATAGCCTATGAGATTCATAAAAATGAATGGGCCCATATGGTAAGGGTTAGGGTTAGGGTTAGAGTTCAGGACACACTCATGTTTGGGTGAATATTGGGGTTGGGTTTAGGGTTGGGTAAGAAGTATTTTTAATATCACAATGAATGGTATACTCTTGATGGGAAAATTTTTTGGATGGTTTTCCATTCTCCATTATAGCCTATGAGATTCATTAGAATGAATGGGCCCATATGGTTAGGGTTAGGGTTAGAGTTCAGGACACACTTATGTTTGGGTGAATATTGGGGTTGGGTTTAGGGTTGGGTAAGAAGTATTTTTAATATCACACTGAATGGTATACTCTTGATTGGAAAATTTTTGGATGGTTTTCCATTCTCCATTACAGCCCATGAGATTCATTAGATTGAATGGGCCCATATGTTAACGGTTAGGGTTAGGGTTAGAGTTCAGGACACACCTATGCTCGGATTAAAATTGGGGTTTCGTTTAGGGTTGGGTAAGATGTATTTTTAATATCACACTGAATGGTACACTCTTGATGGGGAAAAATTTTGGATGTTTTTCCATTCTCCATTATAGCCTATGAGATTCATTAGAATGAATGGGCCCATATGGTAAGGGTTAGGGTTAGGGTTAGAGTTCAGGACACACTTATGTTTGGGTGAATATTGGGGTTGGGTTAATGGATGGGTAAGATTTATTTTTAATATCACACTGAATGGTACACTCTTGATGGGGAAAAATTTTGGATGTTATTACATTCTCCATTATAGCCTATGAGATTCATTAAAATGAATGGGCCCATATGGTAAGCGTTAGGTTTAGGGTTAGAGTTCAGGACACACTTATGTTGGGTGAATTTTGGGGTTGGGTTTAGGGTTGGGTAAGATGTATTTTAAATATCACACTGAATGGTACATTCTTGATGGGGAAAATTTTTGGATGTTTTTCCATTCTCCATTATAGCCTATGAGATTCATTAAAATGAATGGGCCCATATGGTAAGGGTTAGGCTTAGGGTTAGAGTTCAGGACACACTTATGTTTGGGTGAATATTGGGGTTGGGTTTAGGGTTGGGTAAGATGTTTTTTTAATATCACACTGAATGGTACACTCTTGAAGGGGAAAATTTTTGTTTTTTTTTCCATTCTCCATTATAGCCTATGAGATTCATTAGAATGAATGGGCCCATATGGTAAGGGTTAGGGTTAGGGTTAGAGTTCAGGACACACTTATGTTTGGGTGAATATTGGGGTTGGGTTAATACTTGGGTAAGATGTATTTTTAATATCACACTGAATGGTACACTCATGATGGGGAAAAATTTTGGATGTTTTTCCATTCTCCATTATAGCCTAAGAGATTCATTAAAATGAATGGGCCCATATGGTAAGGGTTAGGCTTAGGGTTAGAGCTCAGGACACACTTATGTTTGGGTGAATATTGGGGTTGGATTTAGGGTTGGGTAAGATGTATTTTTAGTATCACACTGAATGGTATACTCTTGATGGGAAAAATTTTTGGATGGTTTTCCATTCTGCATTATAGCCCATGAGATTCATTAGAATGAATGGGCCCATATGGTAAGGGTTAGGGTTAGGGTTAGAGTTCAGGACACACCTATGCTCGGATTAAAATTGGGGTTTCGTTTAGGGTTGGGTAAGATGTATTTTTAATATCACACTGAATGGTACACTCTTGATGGGGAAGAATTTTGGATGTTTTTCCATTCTCCATTATAGCCTATGAGATTCATTAGAATGAATGGGCCCATATGGTAAGGGTTAGGGTTAGAGCTCAGGGCACACTTATGTTTGGGTGAATATTGGGGTTGCTTTTAGGGTTGGGTAAGATGCATTTTTAATATCACACTGAATGGTATACTGTTGATGGGAAAAATTTTTGGGTGGTTTTCCATTCTGCATTATAGCCCATGAGATTCATTAGAATGAATGGGCCCATATGGTAAGGGTTAGGGTTAGGGTTAGAGTTCAGGACACACCTATGCTCGGATTAAAATTGGGGTTTCGTTTAGGGTTGGGTAAGATGTATTTTTAATATCACACTGAATGGTACACTCTTGATGGGGAAGAATTTTGGATGTTTTTCCATTCTCCATTATAGCCTATGAGATTCATTAGAATGAATGGGCCCATATGGTAAGGGTTAGGGTTAGAGCTCAGGGCACACTTATGTTTGGGTGAATATTGGGGTTGCTTTTAGGGTTGGGTAAGATGTATTTTTAATATCACACTGAATGGTATACTCTTGATGGGAAAAATTTTTGGGTGGTTTTCCATTCTCCATTATAGCCTATGAGATTCATTAGAATGAATGGGCCCATATGGTAAGCGTTAGGGTTAGGGTTAGAGTTCAGGACACACTTATGTTTGGGTGAATATTGGGGTTGGGTTTAGGGTTGGGTAAGATGTATTTTTAATATCACACTGAATGGTACATTCTTGATGGGGAAAATTTTTGGATGTTTTTCCATTCTCCATTATAGCCTATGAGATTCATAAAAATGAATGGGCCCATATGGTAAGGGTTAGGGTTAGGGTTAGAGTTCAGGACACACTCATGTTTGGGTGAATATTGGGGTTGGGTTTAGGGTTGGGTAAGAAGTATTTTTAATATCACAATGAATGGTATACTCTTGATGGGAAAATTTTTTGGATGGTTTTCCATTCTCCATTATAGCCTATGAGATTCATTAGAATGAATGGGCCCATATGGTTAGGGTTAGGGTTAGAGTTCAGGACACACTTATGTTTGGGTGAATATTGGGGTTGGGTTTAGGGTTGGGTAAGAAGTATTTTTAATATCACACTGAATGGTATACTCTTGATTGGAAAATTTTTGGATGGTTTTCCATTCTCCATTACAGCCCATGAGATTCATTAGATTGAATGGGCCCATATGTTAACGGTTAGGGTTAGGGTTAGAGTTCAGGACACACCTATGCTCGGATTAAAATTGGGGTTTCGTTTAGGGTTGGGTAAGATGTATTTTTAATATCACACTGAATGGTACACTCTTGATGGGGAAAAATTTTGGATGTTTTTCCATTCTCCATTATAGCCTATGAGATTCATTAGAATGAATGGGCCCATATGGTAAGGGTTAGGGTTAGGGTTAGAGTTCAGGACACACTTATGTTTGGGTGAATATTGGGGTTGGGTTAATGGATGGGTAAGATTTATTTTTAATATCACACTGAATGGTACACTCTTGATGGGGAAAAATTTTGGATGTTATTACATTCTCCATTATAGCCTATGAGATTCATTAAAATGAATGGGCCCATATGGTAAGCGTTAGGTTTAGGGTTAGAGTTCAGGACACACTTATGTTGGGTGAATTTTGGGGTTGGGTTTAGGGTTGGGTAAGATGTATTTTAAATATCACACTGAATGGTACATTCTTGATGGGGAAAATTTTTGGATGTTTTTCCATTCTCCATTATAGCCTATGAGATTCATTAAAATGAATGGGCCCATATGGTAAGGGTTAGGCTTAGGGTTAGAGTTCAGGACACACTTATGTTTGGGTGAATATTGGGGTTGGGTTTAGGGTTGGGTAAGATGTTTTTTTAATATCACACTGAATGGTACACTCTTGAAGGGGAAAATTTTTGTTTTTTTTTCCATTCTCCATTATAGCCTATGAGATTCATTAGAATGAATGGGCCCATATGGTAAGGGTTAGGGTTAGGGTTAGAGTTCAGGACACACTTATGTTTGGGTGAATATTGGGGTTGGGTTAATACTTGGGTAAGATGTATTTTTAATATCACACTGAATGGTACACTCATGATGGGGAAAAATTTTGGATGTTTTTCCATTCTCCATTATAGCCTAAGAGATTCATTAAAATGAATGGGCCCATATGGTAAGGGTTAGGCTTAGGGTTAGAGCTCAGGACACACTTATGTTTGGGTGAATATTGGGGTTGGATTTAGGGTTGGGTAAGATGTATTTTTAGTATCACACTGAATGGTATACTCTTGATGGGAAAAATTTTTGGATGGTTTTCCATTCTGCATTATAGCCCATGAGATTCATTAGAATGAATGGGCCCATATGGTAAGGGTTAGGGTTAGGGTTAGAGTTCAGGACACACCTATGCTCGGATTAAAATTGGGGTTTCGTTTAGGGTTGGGTAAGATGTATTTTTAATATCACACTGAATGGTGCACTCTTGATGGGGAAGAATTTTGGATGTTTTTCCATTCTCCATTATAGCCTATGAGATTCATTAGAATGAATGGGCCCATATGGTAAGGGTTAGGGTTAGAGCTCAGGGCACACTTATGTTTGGGTGAATATTGGGGTTGCTTTTAGGGTTGGGTAAGATGCATTTTTAATATCACACTGAATGGTATACTCTTGATGGGAAAAATTTTTGGGTGGTTTTCCATTCTGCATTATAGCCCATGAGATTCATTAGAATGAATGGGCCCATATGGTAAGGGTTAGGGTTAGGGTTAGAGTTCAGGACACACCTATGCTCGGATTAAAATTGGGGTTTCGTTTAGGGTTGGGTAAGATGTATTTTTAATATCACACTGAATGGTACACTCTTGATGGGGAAGAATTTTGGATGTTTTTCCATTCTCCATTATAGCCTATGAGATTCATTAGAATGAATGGGCCCATATGGTAAGGGTTAGGGTTAGAGCTCAGGGCACACTTATGTTTGGGTGAATATTGGGGTTGCTTTTAGGGTTGGGTAAGATGTATTTTTAATATCACACTGAATGGTATACTCTTGATGGGAAAATTTTTTGGGTGGTTTTCCATTCTCCATTATAGCCTATGAGATTCATTAGAATGAATGGGCCCATATGGTAAGCGTTAGGGTTAGGGTTAGAGTTCAGGACACACTTATGTTTGGGTGAATATTGGGGTTGGGTTTAGGGTTGGGTAAGATGTATTTTTAATATCACACTGAATGGTACATTCTTGATGGGGAAAATTTTTGGATGTTTTTCCATTCTCCATTATAGCCTATGAGATTCATAAAAATGAATGGGCCCATATGGTAAGGGTTAGGGTTAGGGTTAGAGTTCAGGACACACTCATGTTTGGGTGAATATTGGGGTTGGGTTTAGGGTTGGGTAAGAAGTATTTTTAATATCACACTGAATGGTATACTCTTGATGGGAAAATTTTTTGGATGGTTTTCCATTCTCCATTATAGCCTATGAGATTCATTAGAATGAATGGGCCCATATGGTTAGGGTTAGGGTTAGAGTTCAGGACACACTTATGTTTGGGTGAATATTGGGGTTGGGTTTAGGGTTGGGTAAGATGTATTTTTAATATCACACTGAATGGTATACTCTTGATTGGAAAATTTTTGGATGGTTTTCCATTCTCCATTACAGCCCATGAGATTCATTAGATTGAATGGGCCCATATGTTAACGGTTAGGGTTAGGGTTAGAGTTCAGGACACACCTATGCTCGGATTAAAATTGGGGTTTCGTTTAGGGTTGGGTAAGATGTATTTTTAATATCACACTGAATGGTACACTCTTGATGGGGAAAAATTTTGGATGTTTTTCCATTCTCCATTATAGCCTATGAGATTCATTAGAATGAATGGGCCCATATGGTAAGGGTTAGGGTTAGGGTTAGAGTTCAGGACACACTTATGTTTGGGTGAATATTGGGGTTGGGTTAATGGATGGGTAAGATTTATTTTTAATATCACACTGAATGGTACACCCTTGATGGGGAAAAATTTTGGATGTTATTACATTCTCCATTATAGCCTATGAGATTCATTAAAATGAATGGGCCCATATGGTAAGCGTTAGGTTTAGGGTTAGAGTTCAGGACACACTTATGTTGGGTGAATTTTGGGGTTGGGTTTAGGGTTGGGTAAGATGTATTTTAAATATCACACTGAATGGTACATTCTTGATGGGGAAAATTTTTGGATGTTTTTCCATTCTCCATTATAGCCTATGAGATTCATTAAAATGAATGGGCCCATATGGTAAGGGTTAGGCTTAGGGTTAGAGTTCAGGACACACTTATGTTTGGGTGAATATTGGGGTTGGGTTTAGGGTTGGGTAAGATGTTTTTTTAATATCACACTGAATGGTACACTCTTGAAGGGGAAAATTTTTGTTTTTTTTTCCATTCTCCATTATAGCCTATGAGATTCATTAGAATGAATGGGCCCATATGGTAAGGGTTAGGGTTAGGGTTAGAGTTCAGGACACACTTATGTTTGGGTGAATATTGGGGTTGGGTTAATACTTGGGTAAGATGTATTTTTAATATCACACTGAATGGTACACTCATGATGGGGAAAAATTTTGGATGTTTTTCCATTCTCCATTATAGCCTAAGAGATTCATTAAAATGAATGGGCCCATATGGTAAGGGTTAGGCTTAGGGTTAGAGCTCAGGACACACTTATGTTTGGGTGAATATTGGGGTTGGATTTAGGGTTGGGTAAGATGTATTTTTAGTATCACACTGAATGGTATACTCTTGATGGGAAAAATTTTTGGATGGTTTTCCATTCTGCATTATAGCCCATGAGATTCATTAGAATGAATGGGCCCATATGGTAAGGGTTAGGGTTAGGGTTAGAGTTCAGGACACACCTATGCTCGGATTAAAATTGGGGTTTCGTTTAGGGTTGGGTAAGATGTATTTTTAATATCACACTGAATGGTACACTCTTGATGGGGAAGAATTTTGGATGTTTTTCCATTCTCCATTATAGCCTATGAGATTCATTAGAATGAATGGGCCCATATGGTAAGGGTTAGGGTTAGAGCTCAGGGCACACTTATGTTTGGGTGAATATTGGAGTTGCTTTTAGGGTTGGGTAAGATGTATTTTTAATATCACACTGAATGGTATACTCTTGATGGGAAAAAATTTTGGGTGGTTTTCCATTCTCCATTATAGCCTATGAGATTCATTAGAATGAATGGGCCCATATGGTAAGCGTTAGGGTTAGGGTTAGAGTTCAGGACACACTTATGTTTGGGTGAATATTGGGGTTGGGTTTAGGGTTGGGTAAGATGTATTTTTAATATCACACTGAATGGTACATTCTTGATGGGGAAAATTTTTGGATGTTTTTCCATTCTCCATTATAGCCTATGAGATTCATTAAAATGAATGGGCCCATATGGTAAGGGTTAGGGTTAGGGTTAGAGTTCAGGACACACTCATGTTTGGGTGAATATTGGGGTTGGGTTTAGGGTTGGGTAAGAAGTATTTTTAATATCACACTGAATGGTATACTCTTGATAGGAAAATTTTTTGGATGGTTTTCCATTCTCCATTATAGCCTAAGAGATTCATTAGAATGAATGGGCCCATATGGTTAGGGTTAGGGTTAGAGCTCAGGACACACTTATGTTTGGGTGAATATTGCGGTTGGGTTTAGGGTTGGGTAAGATGAATATTTAATATCACACTGAATGGTATACTCTTGATGGGAAAAACCTTTGGATGGTTTTCCATTCTCCATTATAGCCTATGAGATTCATTAAAATGAATGGGCCCATATGGTAAGGGTTAGGGTTAGGGTTAGAGTTCAGGACACACTTATGTTTGGGTGAATATTGGGGTTGGGTTAATGGTTGGGTAAGATTTATTTTTAATATCACACTGAATGGTACACTCTTGATGGGGAAAAATTTTGCATGTTTTTCCATTCTCCATTATAGCCTATGAGATTCATTAGAATGAATGGGCCCATATGGTAAGGGTTATTGTTAGAGCTCAGGACACACTTATGTTTGGGTGAATATTGGGGTTGGATTTAGGGTTGGGTAAGATGTATTTTTAATATCACACTGAATGGTATACTCTTGATGGGAAAAATATTTGGATGGTTTTCCATTCTCCATTATAGCCTATGAGATTCATTAGAATGAATGGGCCCATATGGTTAGGGTTAGGGTTAGAGTTCAGGACACACTTATGTTTGGGTAAATATTGGGGTTGGGTTTAGGGTTGGGTAAGATGTATTTTTAATATCACACTGAATGGTACACTCTTAATGGGGAAAAATTTTGGATGTTTTTCCATTCTCCATTATAGCCTATGAGATTCATTAGAATGAATGGGCCCATATGGTAAGGGTTAGGGTTAGGGTTAGAGTTCAGGACACACTCATGTTTGGGTGAATATTGGGGTTGGGTATAGGTTTGGGTAAGAAGTATTTTTAATATCACACTGAATGGTATACTCTTGATGGGAAAAATTTTTGGATGATTTTCCATTCTCCATTATAGCCTATGAGATTCATTAGAATGAATGGGCCCATATGGTTAGGGTTAGGGTTAGGGTTAGAGTTCAGGACACACTTATGTTTGGGTGAATATTGGGGTTGGGTTTAGGGTTGGGTAAGATGTATTTTTAATATCACACTGAATGGTACATTCTTGATGGGGAAAATTTTTGGATGTTTTTCCATTCTCCATTATAGCCTATGAGATTCATTAAAATGAATGGGCCCATATGGTAAGGGTTAGGGTTAGGGTTAGAGTTCAGGACACACTTATGTTTGGGTGAATATTGGGGTTGGGTTAATGGTTGGGTAAGATTTATTTTTAATATCACACTGAATGGTACACTCTTGATGGGGAAAAATTTTGGATGTTTTTCCATTCTCCATTATAGCCTATGAGATTCATTAGAATGAATGGGCCCATATGGTAAGGGTTAGGGTTAGAGCTCAGGACACACTTATGTTTGGGTGAATATTGGGGTTGGATTTAGGGTTGGGTAAGATGTATTTTTAATATCACACTGAATGGTATACTCTTGATGGGAAAAATTTTTGGATGGTTTTCCATTCTCCATTATAGCCTATGAGATTCATTAGAATGAATGGGCCCATATGGTAAGCGTTAGGGTTAGGGTTAGAGTTCAGGACACACTTATGTTTGGGTAAATATTGGGGTTGGGTTTAGGGTTGGGTAAGATGTATTTTTAATATCACACTGAATGGTACACTCTTGATGGGGAAAAATTTTGGATGTTTTTCCATTCTCCATATAGCCTATGAGATTCATTAGAATGAATGGGCCCATATGGTAAGGGTTAGGGTTAGGGTTAGGGTTAGAGTTCAGGACACACTCATGTTTGGGTGAATATTGGGGTTGGGTATAGGGTTGGGTAAGAAGTATTTTTAATATCACTCTGAATGGTACCCTCTTGATGGGGAAGAATTTTGGATGTTTTTCCATTCTCCATTATAGCCTATGAGATTCATTAGAATGAATGGGCCCATATGGTAAGGGTTAGGGTTAGAGCTCAGGGCACACTTATGTTTGGGTGAATATTGGGGTTGCTTTTAGGGTTGGGTAAGATGTATTTTTAATATCACACTGAATGGTATACTCTTGATGGGAAAAATTTTTGGGTGGTTTTCCATTCTCCATTATAGCCTATGAGATTCATTAGAATGAATGGGCCCATATGGTAAGCGTTAGGGTTAGGGTTAGAGTTCAGGACACACTTATGTTTGGGTGAATATTGGGGTTGGGTTTAGGGTTGGGTAAGATGTATTTTTAATATCACACTGAATGGTACATTCTTGATGGGGAAAATTTTTGGATGTTTTTCCATTCTCCATTATAGCCTATGAGATTCATTAAAATGAATGGGCCCATATGGTAAGGGTTAGGGTTAGGGTTAGAGTTCAGGACACACTCATGTTTGGGTGAATATTGGGGTTGGGTTTAGGGTTGGGTAAGAAGTATTTTTAATATCACAATGAATGGTATACTCTTGATGGGAAAATTTTTTGGATGGTTTTCCATTCTCCATTATAGCCTATGAGATTCATTAGAATGAATGGGCCCATATGGTTAGGGTTAGGGTTAGAGTTCAGGACACACTTATGTTTGGGTGAATATTGGGGTTGGGTTTAGGGTTGGGTAAGAAGTATTTTTAATATCACACTGAATGGTATACTCTTGATTGGAAAATTTTTGGATGGTTTTCCATTCTCCATTACAGCCCATGAGATTCATTAGATTGAATGGGCCCATATGTTAACGGTTAGGGTTAGGGTTAGAGTTCAGGACACACCTATGCTCGGATTAAAATTGGGGTTTCGTTTAGGGTTGGGTAAGATGTATTTTTAATATCACACTGAATGGTACACTCTTGATGGGGAAAAATTTTGGATGTTTTTCCATTCTCCATTATAGCCTATGAGATTCATTAGAATGAATGGGCCCATATGGTAAGGGTTAGGGTTAGGGTTAGAGTTCAGGACACACTTATGTTTGGGTGAATATTGGGGTTGGGTTAATGGATGGGTAAGATTTATTTTTAATATCACACTGAATGGTACACTCTTGATGGGGAAAAATTTTGGATGTTATTACATTCTCCATTATAGCCTATGAGATTCATTAAAATGAATGGGCCCATATGGTAAGCGTTAGGTTTAGGGTTAGAGTTCAGGACACACTTATGTTGGGTGAATTTTGGGGTTGGGTTTAGGGTTGGGTAAGATGTATTTTAAATATCACACTGAATGGTACATTCTTGATGGGGAAAATTTTTGGATGTTTTTCCATTCTCCATTATAGCCTATGAGATTCATTAAAATGAATGGGCCCATATGGTAAGGGTTAGGCTTAGGGTTAGAGTTCAGGACACACTTATGTTTGGGTGAATATTGGGGTTGGGTTTAGGGTTGGGTAAGATGTTTTTTTAATATCACACTGAATGGTACACTCTTGAAGGGGAAAATTTTTGTTTTTTTTTCCATTCTCCATTATAGCCTATGAGATTCATTAGAATGAATGGGCCCATATGGTAAGGGTTAGGGTTAGGGTTAGAGTTCAGGACACACTTATGTTTGGGTGAATATTGGGGTTGGGTTAATACTTGGGTAAGATGTATTTTTAATATCACACTGAATGGTACACTCATGATGGGGAAAAATTTTGGATGTTTTTCCATTCTCCATTATAGCCTAAGAGATTCATTAAAATGAATGGGCCCATATGGTAAGGGTTAGGCTTAGGGTTAGAGCTCAGGACACACTTATGTTTGGGTGAATATTGGGGTTGGATTTAGGGTTGGGTAAGATGTATTTTTAGTATCACACTGAATGGTATACTCTTGATGGGAAAAATTTTTGGATGGTTTTCCATTCTGCATTATAGCCCATGAGATTCATTAGAATGAATGGGCCCATATGGTAAGGGTTAGGGTTAGGGTTAGAGTTCAGGACACACCTATGCTCGGATTAAAATTGGGGTTTCGTTTAGGGTTGGGTAAGATGTATTTTTAATATCACACTGAATGGTACACTCTTGATGGGGAAGAATTTTGGATGTTTTTCCATTCTCCATTATAGCCTATGAGATTCATTAGAATGAATGGGCCCATATGGTAAGGGTTAGGGTTAGAGCTCAGGGCACACTTATGTTTGGGTGAATATTGGGGTTGCTTTTAGGGTTGGGTAAGATGTATTTTTAATATCACACTGAATGGTATACTCTTGATGGGAAAATTTTTTGGGTGGTTTTCCATTCTCCATTATAGCCTATGAGATTCATTAGAATGAATGGGCCCATATGGTAAGCGTTAGGGTTAGGGTTAGAGTTCAGGACACACTTATGTTTGGGTGAATATTGGGGTTGGGTTTAGGGTTGGGTAAGATGTATTTTTAATATCACACTGAATGGTACATTCTTGATGGGGAAAATTTTTGGATGTTTTTCCATTCTCCATTATAGCCTATGAGATTCATAAAAATGAATGGGCCCATATGGTAAGGGTTAGGGTTAGGGTTAGAGTTCAGGACACACTCATGTTTGGGTGAATATTGGGGTTGGGTTTAGGGTTGGGTAAGAAGTATTTTTAATATCACAATGAATGGTATACTCTTGATGGGAAAATTTTTTGGATGGTTTTCCATTCTCCATTATAGCCTATGAGATTCATTAGAATGAATGGGCCCATATGGTTAGGGTTAGGGTTAGAGTTCAGGACACACTTATGTTTGGGTGAATATTGGGGTTGGGTTTAGGGTTGGGTAAGAAGTATTTTTAATATCACACTGAATGGTATACTCTTGATTGGAAAATTTTTGGATGGTTTTCCATTCTCCATTACAGCCCATGAGATTCATTAGATTGAATGGGCCCATATGTTAACGGTTAGGGTTAGGGTTAGAGTTCAGGACACACCTATGCTCGGATTAAAATTGGGGTTTCGTTTAGGGTTGGGTAAGATGTATTTTTAATATCACACTGAATGGTACACTCTTGATGGGGAAAAATTTTGGATGTTTTTCCATTCTCCATTATAGCCTATGAGATTCATTAGAATGAATGGGCCCATATGGTAAGGGTTAGGGTTAGGGTTAGAGTTCAGGACACACTTATGTTTGGGTGAATATTGGGGTTGGGTTAATGGATGGGTAAGATTTATTTTTAATATCACACTGAATGGTACACTCTTGATGGGGAAAAATTTTGGATGTTATTACATTCTCCATTATAGCCTATGAGATTCATTAAAATGAATGGGCCCATATGGTAAGCGTTAGGTTTAGGGTTAGAGTTCAGGACACACTTATGTTGGGTGAATTTTGGGGTTGGGTTTAGGGTTGGGTAAGATGTATTTTAAATATCACACTGAATGGTACATTCTTGATGGGGAAAATTTTTGGATGTTTTTCCATTCTCCATTATAGCCTATGAGATTCATTAAAATGAATGGGCCCATATGGTAAGGGTTAGGCTTAGGGTTAGAGTTCAGGACACACTTATGTTTGGGTGAATATTGGGGTTGGGTTTAGGGTTGGGTAAGATGTTTTTTTAATATCACACTGAATGGTACACTCTTGAAGGGGAAAATTTTTGTTTTTTTTTCCATTCTCCATTATAGCCTATGAGATTCATTAGAATGAATGGGCCCATATGGTAAGGGTTAGGGTTAGGGTTAGAGTTCAGGACACACTTATGTTTGGGTGAATATTGGGGTTGGGTTAATACTTGGGTAAGATGTATTTTTAATATCACACTGAATGGTACACTCATGATGGGGAAAAATTTTGGATGTTTTTCCATTCTCCATTATAGCCTAAGAGATTCATTAAAATGAATGGGCCCATATGGTAAGGGTTAGGCTTAGGGTTAGAGCTCAGGACACACTTATGTTTGGGTGAATATTGGGGTTGGATTTAGGGTTGGGTAAGATGTATTTTTAGTATCACACTGAATGGTATACTCTTGATGGGAAAAATTTTTGGATGGTTTTCCATTCTGCATTATAGCCCATGAGATTCATTAGAATGAATGGGCCCATATGGTAAGGGTTAGGGTTAGGGTTAGAGTTCAGGACACACCTATGCTCGGATTAAAATTGGGGTTTCGTTTAGGGTTGGGTAAGATGTATTTTTAATATCACACTGAATGGTGCACTCTTGATGGGGAAGAATTTTGGATGTTTTTCCATTCTCCATTATAGCCTATGAGATTCATTAGAATGAATGGGCCCATATGGTAAGGGTTAGGGTTAGAGCTCAGGGCACACTTATGTTTGGGTGAATATTGGGGTTGCTTTTAGGGTTGGGTAAGATGCATTTTTAATATCACACTGAATGGTATACTCTTGATGGGAAAAATTTTTGGGTGGTTTTCCATTCTGCATTATAGCCCATGAGATTCATTAGAATGAATGGGCCCATATGGTAAGGGTTAGGGTTAGGGTTAGAGTTCAGGACACACCTATGCTCGGATTAAAATTGGGGTTTCGTTTAGGGTTGGGTAAGATGTATTTTTAATATCACACTGAATGGTACACTCTTGATGGGGAAGAATTTTGGATGTTTTTCCATTCTCCATTATAGCCTATGAGATTCATTAGAATGAATGGGCCCATATGGTAAGGGTTAGGGTTAGAGCTCAGGGCACACTTATGTTTGGGTGAATATTGGGGTTGCTTTTAGGGTTGGGTAAGATGTATTTTTAATATCACACTGAATGGTATACTCTTGATGGGAAAATTTTTTGGGTGGTTTTCCATTCTCCATTATAGCCTATGAGATTCATTAGAATGAATGGGCCCATATGGTAAGCGTTAGGGTTAGGGTTAGAGTTCAGGACACACTTATGTTTGGGTGAATATTGGGGTTGGGTTTAGGGTTGGGTAAGATGTATTTTTAATATCACACTGAATGGTACATTCTTGATGGGGAAAATTTTTGGATGTTTTTCCATTCTCCATTATAGCCTATGAGATTCATAAAAATGAATGGGCCCATATGGTAAGGGTTAGGGTTAGGGTTAGAGTTCAGGACACACTCATGTTTGGGTGAATATTGGGGTTGGGTTTAGGGTTGGGTAAGAAGTATTTTTAATATCACAATGAATGGTATACTCTTGATGGGAAAATTTTTTGGATGGTTTTCCATTCTCCATTATAGCCTATGAGATTCATTAGAATGAATGGGCCCATATGGTTAGGGTTAGGGTTAGAGTTCAGGACACACTTATGTTTGGGTGAATATTGGGGTTGGGTTTAGGGTTGGGTAAGATGTATTTTTAATATCACACTGAATGGTATACTCTTGATTGGAAAATTTTTGGATGGTTTTCCATTCTCCATTACAGCCCATGAGATTCATTAGATTGAATGGGCCCATATGTTAACGGTTAGGGTTAGGGTTAGAGTTCAGGACACACCTATGCTCGGATTAAAATTGGGGTTTCGTTTAGGGTTGGGTAAGATGTATTTTTAATATCACACTGAATGGTACACTCTTGATGGGGAAAAATTTTGGATGTTTTTCCATTCTCCATTATAGCCTATGAGATTCATTAGAATGAATGGGCCCATATGGTAAGGGTTAGGGTTAGGGTTAGAGTTCAGGACACACTTATGTTTGGGTGAATATTGGGGTTGGGTTAATGGATGGGTAAGATTTATTTTTAATATCACACTGAATGGTACACCCTTGATGGGGAAAAATTTTGGATGTTATTACATTCTCCATTATAGCCTATGAGATTCATTAAAATGAATGGGCCCATATGGTAAGCGTTAGGTTTAGGGTTAGAGTTCAGGACACACTTATGTTGGGTGAATTTTGGGGTTGGGTTTAGGGTTGGGTAAGATGTATTTTAAATATCACACTGAATGGTACATTCTTGATGGGGAAAATTTTTGGATGTTTTTCCATTCTCCATTATAGCCTATGAGATTCATTAAAATGAATGGGCCCATATGGTAAGGGTTAGGCTTAGGGTTAGAGTTCAGGACACACTTATGTTTGGGTGAATATTGGGGTTGGGTTTAGGGTTGGGTAAGATGTTTTTTTAATATCACACTGAATGGTACACTCTTGAAGGGGAAAATTTTTGTTTTTTTTTCCATTCTCCATTATAGCCTATGAGATTCATTAGAATGAATGGGCCCATATGGTAAGGGTTAGGGTTAGGGTTAGAGTTCAGGACACACTTATGTTTGGGTGAATATTGGGGTTGGGTTAATACTTGGGTAAGATGTATTTTTAATATCACACTGAATGGTACACTCATGATGGGGAAAAATTTTGGATGTTTTTCCATTCTCCATTATAGCCTAAGAGATTCATTAAAATGAATGGGCCCATATGGTAAGGGTTAGGCTTAGGGTTAGAGCTCAGGACACACTTATGTTTGGGTGAATATTGGGGTTGGATTTAGGGTTGGGTAAGATGTATTTTTAGTATCACACTGAATGGTATACTCTTGATGGGAAAAATTTTTGGATGGTTTTCCATTCTGCATTATAGCCCATGAGATTCATTAGAATGAATGGGCCCATATGGTAAGGGTTAGGGTTAGGGTTAGAGTTCAGGACACACCTATGCTCGGATTAAAATTGGGGTTTCGTTTAGGGTTGGGTAAGATGTATTTTTAATATCACACTGAATGGTACACTCTTGATGGGGAAGAATTTTGGATGTTTTTCCATTCTCCATTATAGCCTATGAGATTCATTAGAATGAATGGGCCCATATGGTAAGGGTTAGGGTTAGAGCTCAGGGCACACTTATGTTTGGGTGAATATTGGAGTTGCTTTTAGGGTTGGGTAAGATGTATTTTTAATATCACACTGAATGGTATACTCTTGATGGGAAAAAATTTTGGGTGGTTTTCCATTCTCCATTATAGCCTATGAGATTCATTAGAATGAATGGGCCCATATGGTAAGCGTTAGGGTTAGGGTTAGAGTTCAGGACACACTTATGTTTGGGTGAATATTGGGGTTGGGTTTAGGGTTGGGTAAGATGTATTTTTAATATCACACTGAATGGTACATTCTTGATGGGGAAAATTTTTGGATGTTTTTCCATTCTCCATTATAGCCTATGAGATTCATTAAAATGAATGGGCCCATATGGTAAGGGTTAGGGTTAGGGTTAGAGTTCAGGACACACTCATGTTTGGGTGAATATTGGGGTTGGGTTTAGGGTTGGGTAAGAAGTATTTTTAATATCACACTGAATGGTATACTCTTGATGGGAAAATTTTTTGGATGGTTTTCCATTCTCCATTATAGCCTAAGAGATTCATTAGAATGAATGGGCCCATATGGTTAGGGTTAGGGTTAGAGCTCAGGACACACTTATGTTTGGGTGAATATTGCGGTTGGGTTTAGGGTTGGGTAAGATTTTTTTTAATATCACACTGAATGGTACACTCTTGAAGGGGAAAATTTTTGTTTTTTTTTCCATTCTCCATTATAGCCTATGAGATTCATTAGAATGAATGGGCCCATATGGTAAGGGTTAGGGTTAGGGTTAGAGTTCAGGACACACTTATGTTTGGGTGAATATTGGGGTTGGGTTAATACTTGGGTAAGATGTATTTTTAATATCACACTGAATGGTACACTCATGATGGGGAAAAATTTTGGATGTTTTTCCATTCTCCATTATAGCCTAAGAGATTCATTAAAATGAATGGGCCCATATGGTAAGGGTTAGGGTTAGGGTTAGAGCTCAGGACACACTTATGTTTGGGTGAATATTGGGGTTGGATTTAGGGTTGGGTAAGATGTATTTTTAGTATCACACTGAATGGTATACTCTTGATGGGAAAAATTTTTGGATGGTTTTCCATTCTGCATTATAGCCCATGAGATTCATTAGAATGAATGGGCCCATATGGTAAGGGTTAGGGTTAGGGTTAGAGTTCAGGACACACCTATGCTCGGATTAAAATTGGGGTTTCGTTTAGGGTTGGGTAAGATGTATTTTTAATATCACACTGAATGGTACACTCTTGATGGGGAAGAATTTTGGATGTTTTTCCATTCTCCATTATAGCCTATGAGATTCATTAGAATGAATGGGCCCATATGGTAAGGGTTAGGGTTAGAGCTCAGGGCACACTTATGTTTGGGTGAATATTGGAGTTGCTTTTAGGGTTGGGTAAGATGTATTTTTAATATCACACTGAATGGTATACTCTTGATGGGAAAAAATTTTGGGTGGTTTTCCATTCTCCATTATAGCCTATGAGATTCATTAGAATGAATGGGCCCATATGGTAAGCGTTAGGGTTAGGGTTAGAGTTCAGGACACACTTATGTTTGGGTGAATATTGGGGTTGGGTTTAGGGTTGGGTAAGATGTATTTTTAATATCACACTGAATGGTACATTCTTGATGGGGAAAATTTTTGGATGTTTTTCCATTCTCCATTATAGCCTATGAGATTCATTAAAATGAATGGGCCCATATGGTAAGGGTTAGGGTTAGGGTTAGAGTTCAGGACACACTCATGTTTGGGTGAATATTGGGGTTGGGTTTAGGGTTGGGTAAGAAGTATTTTTAATATCACACTGAATGGTATACTCTTGATAGGAAAATTTTTTGGATGGTTTTCCATTCTCCATTATAGCCTAAGAGATTCATTAGAATGAATGGGCCCATATGGTTAGGGTTAGGGTTAGAGCTCAGGACACACTTATGTTTGGGTGAATATTGCGGTTGGGTTTAGGGTTGGGTAAGATGAATATTTAATATCACACTGAATGGTATACTCTTGATGGGAAAAACCTTTGGATGGTTTTCCATTCTCCATTATAGCCTATGAGATTCATTAAAATGAATGGGCCCATATGGTAAGGGTTAGGGTTAGGGTTAGAGTTCAGGACACACTTATGTTTGGGTGAATATTGGGGTTGGGTTAATGGTTGGGTAAGATTTATTTTTAATATCACACTGAATGGTACACTCTTGATGGGGAAAAATTTTGCATGTTTTTCCATTCTCCATTATAGCCTATGAGATTCATTAGAATGAATGGGCCCATATGGTAAGGGTTATTGTTAGAGCTCAGGACACACTTATGTTTGGGTGAATATTGGGGTTGGATTTAGGGTTGGGTAAGATGTATTTTTAATATCACACTGAATGGTATACTCTTGATGGGAAAAATATTTGGATGGTTTTCCATTCTCCATTATAGCCTATGAGATTCATTAGAATGAATGGGCCCATATGGTAAGCGTTAGGGTTAGGGTTAGAGTTCAGGACACACTTATGTTTGGGTAAATATTGGGGTTGGGTTTAGGGTTGGGTAAGATGTATTTTTAATATCACACTGAATGGTACACTCTTAATGGGGAAAAATTTTGGATGTTTTTCCATTCTCCATTATAGCCTATGAGATTCATTAGAATGAATGGGCCCATATGGTAAGGGTTAGGGTTAGGGTTAGAGTTCAGGACACACTCATGTTTGGGTGAATATTGGGGTTGGGTATAGGTTTGGGTAAGAAGTATTTTTAATATCACACTGAATGGTATACTCTTGATGGGAAAAATTTTTGGATGATTTTCCATTCTCCATTATAGCCTATGAGATTCATTAGAATGAATGGGCCCATATGGTTAGGGTTAGGGTTAGGGTTAGAGTTCAGGACACACTTATGTTTGGGTGAATATTGGGGTTGGGTTTAGGGTTGGGTAAGATGTATTTTTAATATCACACTGAATGGTACATTCTTGATGGGGAAAATTTTTGGATGTTTTTCCATTCTCCATTATAGCCTATGAGATTCATTAAAATGAATGGGCCCATATGGTAAGGGTTAGGGTTAGGGTTAGAGTTCAGGACACACTTATGTTTGGGTGAATATTGGGGTTGGGTTAATGGTTGGGTAAGATTTATTTTTAATATCACACTGAATGGTACACTCTTGATGGGGAAAAATTTTGGATGTTTTTCCATTCTCCATTATAGCCTATGAGATTCATTAGAATGAATGGGCCCATATGGTAAGGGTTAGGGTTAGAGCTCAGGACACACTTATGTTTGGGTGAATATTGGGGTTGGATTTAGGGTTGGGTAAGATGTATTTTTAATATCACACTGAATGGTATACTCTTGATGGGAAAATTTTTTGGATGGTTTTCCATTCTCCATTATAGCCTATGAGATTCATTAGAATGAATGGGCCCATATGGTAAGCGTTAGGGTTAGGGTTAGAGTTCAGGACACACTTATGTTTGGGTAAATATTGGGGTTGGGTTTAGGGTTGGGTAAGATGTATTTTTAATATCACACTGAATGGTACACTCTTGATGGGGAAAAATTTTGGATGTTTTTCCATTCTCCATATAGCCTATGAGATTCATTAGAATGAATGGGCCCATATGGTAAGGGTTAGGGTTAGGGTTAGGGTTAGAGTTCAGGACACACTCATGTTTGGGTGAATATTGGGGTTGGGTATAGGGTTGGGTAAGAAGTATTTTTAATATCACTCTGAATGGTACCCTCTTGATGGGGAAGAATTTTGGATGTTTTTCCATTCTCCATTATAGCCTATGAGATTCATTAGAATGAATGGGCCCATATGGTAAGGGTTAGGGTTAGAGCTCAGGGCACACTTATGTTTGGGTGAATATTGGGGTTGCTTTTAGGGTTGGGTAAGATGTATTTTTAATATCACACTGAATGGTATACTCTTGATGGGAAAAATTTTTGGGTGGTTTTCCATTCTCCATTATAGCCTATGAGATTCATTAGAATGAATGGGCCCATATGGTAAGCGTTAGGGTTAGGGTTAGAGTTCAGGACACACTTATGTTTGGGTGAATATTGGGGTTGGGTTTAGGGTTGGGTAAGATGTATTTTTAATATCACACTGAATGGTACATTCTTGATGGGGAAAATTTTTGGATGTTTTTCCATTCTCCATTATAGCCTATGAGATTCATTAAAATGAATGGGCCCATATGGTAAGGGTTAGGGTTAGGGTTAGAGTTCAGGACACACTCATGTTTGGGTGAATATTGGGGTTGGGTTTAGGGTTGGGTAAGAAGTATTTTTAATATCACACTGAATGGTATACTCTTGATGGGAAAATTTTTTGGATGGTTTTCCATTCTCCATTATAGCCTAAGAGATTCATTAGAATGAATGGGCCCATATGGTTAGGGTTAGGGTTAGAGCTCAGGACACACTTATGTTTGGGTGAATATTGCGGTTGGGTTTAGGGTTGGGTAAGATTTTTTTTAATATCACACTGAATGGTACACTCTTGAAGGGGAAAATTTTTGTTTTTTTTTCCATTCTCCATTATAGCCTATGAGATTCATTAGAATGAATGGGCCCATATGGTAAGGGTTAGGGTTAGGGTTAGAGTTCAGGACACACTTATGTTTGGGTGAATATTGGGGTTGGGTTAATGGTTGGGTAAGATTTATTTTTAATATCACACTGAATGGTACACTCTTGATGGGGAAAAATTTTGGATGTTTTTCCATTCTCCATTATAGCCTATGAGATTCATTAGAATGAATGGGCCCATATGGTAAGGGTTAGGGTTAGAGCTCAGGACACACTTATGTTTGGGTGAATATTGGGGTTGGATTTAGGGTTGGGTAAGATGTATTTTTAGTATCACACTGAATGGTATACTCTTGATGGGAAAAATTTTTGGATGGTTTTCCATTCTGCATTATAGCCCATGAGATTCATTAGAATGAATGGGCCCATATGGTAAGGGTTATGGTTAGGGTTAGAGTTCAGGACACACCTATGCTCGGATTAAAATTGGGGTTTCGTTTAGGGTTGGGTAAGATGTATTTTTAATATCACACTGAATGGTACACTCTTGATGGGGAAGAATTTTGGATGTTTTTCCATTCTCCATTATAGCCTATGAGATTCATTAGAATGAATGGGCCCATATGGTAAGGGTTAGGGTTAGAGCTCAGGGCACACTTATGTTTGGGTGAATATTGGGGTTGCTTTTAGGGTTGGGTAAGATGTATTTTTAATATCACACTGAATGGTATACTCTTGATGGGAAAAATTTTTGGGTGGTTTTCCATTCTCCATTATAGCCTATGAGATTCATTAGAATGAATGGGCCCATATGGTAAGCGTTAGGGTTAGGGTTAGAGTTCAGGACACACTTATGTTTGGGTGAATATTGGGGTTGGGTTTAGGGTTGGGTAAGATGTATTTTTAATATCACACTGAATGGTACATTCTTGATGGGGAAAATTTTTGGATGTTTTTCCATTCTCCATTATAGCCTATGAGATTCATTAAAATGAATGGGCCCATATGGTAAGGGTTAGGGTTAGGGTTAGAGTTCAGGACACACTCATGTTTGGGTGAATATTGGGGTTGGGTTTAGGGTTGGGTAAGAAGTATTTTTAATATCACACTGAATGGTATACTCTTGATGGGAAAATTTTTTGGATGGTTTTCCATTCTCCATTATAGCCTAAGAGATTCATTAGAATGAATGGGCCCATATGGTTAGGGTTAGGGTTAGAGCTCAGGACACACTTATGTTTGGGTGAATATTGCGGTTGGGTTTAGGGTTGGGTAAGATTTTTTTTAATATCACACTGAATGGTACACTCTTGAAGGGGAAAATTTTTGTTTTTTTTTCCATTCTCCATTATAGCCTATGAGATTCATTAGAATGAATGGGCCCATATGGTAAGGGTTAGGGTTAGGGTTAGAGTTCAGGACACACTTATGTTTGGGTGAATATTGGGGTTGGGTTAATACTTGGGTAAGATGTATTTTTAATATCACACTGAATGGTACACTCATGATGGGGAAAAATTTTGGATGTTTTTCCATTCTCCATTATAGCCTAAGAGATTCATTAAAATGAATGGGCCCATATGGTAAGGGTTAGGGTTAGGGTTAGAGCTCAGGACACACTTATGTTTGGGTGAATATTGGGGTTGGATTTAGGGTTGGGTAAGATGTATTTTTAGTATCACACTGAATGGTATACTCTTGATGGGAAAAATTTTTGGATGGTTTTCCATTCTGCATTATAGCCCATGAGATTCATTAGAATGAATGGGCCCATATGGTAAGGGTTAGGGTTAGGGTTAGAGTTCAGGACACACCTATGCTCGGATTAAAATTGGGGTTTCGTTTAGGGTTGGGTAAGATGTATTTTTAATATCACACTGAATGGTACACTCTTGATGGGGAAGAATTTTGGATGTTTTTCCATTCTCCATTATAGCCTATGAGATTCATTAGAATGAATGGGCCCATATGGTAAGGGTTAGGGTTAGAGCTCAGGGCACACTTATGTTTGGGTGAATATTGGAGTTGCTTTTAGGGTTGGGTAAGATGTATTTTTAATATCACACTGAATGGTATACTCTTGATGGGAAAAAATTTTGGGTGGTTTTCCATTCTCCATTATAGCCTATGAGATTCATTAGAATGAATGGGCCCATATGGTAAGCGTTAGGGTTAGGGTTAGAGTTCAGGACACACTTATGTTTGGGTGAATATTGGGGTTGGGTTTAGGGTTGGGTAAGATGTATTTTTAATATCACACTGAATGGTACATTCTTGATGGGGAAAATTTTTGGATGTTTTTCCATTCTCCATTATAGCCTATGAGATTCATTAAAATGAATGGGCCCATATGGTAAGGGTTAGGGTTAGGGTTAGAGTTCAGGACACACTCATGTTTGGGTGAATATTGGGGTTGGGTTTAGGGTTGGGTAAGAAGTATTTTTAATATCACACTGAATGGTATACTCTTGATAGGAAAAATTTTTGGATGGTTTTCCATTCTCCATTATAGCCTAAGAGATTCATTAGAATGAATGGGCCCATATGGTTAGGGTTAGGGTTAGAGCTCAGGACACACTTATGTTTGGGTGAATATTGCGGTTGGGTTTAGGGTTGGGTAAGATGAATATTTAATATCACACTGAATGGTATACTCTTGATGGGAAAAACCTTTGGATGGTTTTCCATTCTCCATTATAGCCTATGAGATTCATTAAAATGAATGGGCCCATATGGTAAGGGTTAGGGTTAGGGTTAGAGTTCAGGACACACTTATGTTTGGGTGAATATTGGGGTTGGGTTAATGGTTGGGTAAGATTTATTTTTAATATCACACTGAATGGTACACTCTTGATGGGGAAAAATTTTGCATGTTTTTCCATTCTCCATTATAGCCTATGAGATTCATTAGAATGAATGGGCCCATATGGTAAGGGTTATTGTTAGAGCTCAGGACACACTTATGTTTGGGTGAATATTGGGGTTGGATTTAGGGTTGGGTAAGATGTATTTTTAATATCACACTGAATGGTATACTCTTGATGGGAAAAATATTTGGATGGTTTTCCATTCTCCATTATAGCCTATGAGATTCATTAGAATGAATGGGCCCATATGGTAAGCGTTAGGGTTAGGGTTAGAGTTCAGGACACACTTATGTTTGGGTAAATATTGGGGTTGGGTTTAGGGTTGGGTAAGATGTATTTTTAATATCACACTGAATGGTACACTCTTAATGGGGAAAAATTTTGGATGTTTTTCCATTCTCCATTATAGCCTATGAGATTCATTAGAATGAATGGGCCCATATGGTAAGGGTTAGGGTTAGGGTTAGAGTTCAGGACACACTCATGTTTGGGTGAATATTGGGGTTGGGTATAGGTTTGGGTAAGAAGTATTTTTAATATCACACTGAATGGTATACTCTTGATGGGAAAAATTTTTGGATGATTTTCCATTCTCCATTATAGCCTATGAGATTCATTAGAATGAATGGGCCCATATGGTTAGGGTTAGGGTTAGGGTTAGAGTTCAGGACACACTTATGTTTGGGTGAATATTGGGGTTGGGTTTAGGGTTGGGTAAGATGTATTTTTAATATCACACTGAATGGTACATTCTTGATGGGGAAAATTTTTGGATGTTTTTCCATTCTCCATTATAGCCTATGAGATTCATTAAAATGAATGGGCCCATATGGTAAGGGTTAGGGTTAGGGTTAGAGTTCAGGACACACTTATGTTTGGGTGAATATTGGGGTTGGGTTAATGGTTGGGTAAGATTTATTTTTAATATCACACTGAATGGTACACTCTTGATGGGGAAAAATTTTGGATGTTTTTCCATTCTCCATTATAGCCTATGAGATTCATTAGAATGAATGGGCCCATATGGTAAGGGTTAGGGTTAGAGCTCAGGACACACTTATGTTTGGGTGAATATTGGGGTTGGATTTAGGGTTGGGTAAGATGTATTTTTAATATCACACTGAATGGTATACTCTTGATGGGAAAAATTTTTGGATGGTTTTCCATTCTCCATTATAGCCTATGAGATTCATTAGAATGAATGGGCCCATATGGTAAGCGTTAGGGTTAGGGTTAGAGTTCAGGACACACTTATGTTTGGGTAAATATTGGGGTTGGGTTTAGGGTTGGGTAAGATGTATTTTTAATATCACACTGAATGGTACACTCTTGATGGGGAAAAATTTTGGATGTTTTTCCATTCTCCATATAGCCTATGAGATTCATTAGAATGAATGGGCCCATATGGTAAGGGTTAGGGTTAGGGTTAGGGTTAGAGTTCAGGACACACTCATGTTTGGGTGAATATTGGGGTTGGGTATAGGGTTGGGTAAGAAGTATTTTTAATATCACTCTGAATGGTATACTCTTGATGGGAAAATTTTTTGGATGATTTTCCATTCTCCATTATAGCCTATGAGATTCATTAGAATGAATGGGCCCATATGGTTAGGGTTAGGGTTAGGGTTAGAGCTCAGGACACACTTATGTTTGGGTGAATATTGGGGTTGGGTTTAGGGTTGGGTAAGATGAATATTTAATATCACACTGATGGTATACTCTTGATGGGAAAAATCTTTGGATGGTTTTCCATTCTCCATTATAGCCTATGAGATGCATTAGAATGAATGGGCCCATATGGTAAGCGTAAGGGTTAGGGTTAGAGTTCAGGACACACTTATGTTTGGGTGAATATTGGGGTTGGGTTTAGGGTTGGGTAAGATGTATTTTAAATATCACACTGAATTGTACATTCTTGATGGGGAAAATTTTTGGATGTTTTTCCATTCTCCATTATAGCCTATGAGATTCATTAAAATGAATGGGCCCATATGGTAAGGGTTAGGGTTAGGGTTAGAGTTCAGGACACACTTATGTTTGGGTGAATATTGGGGTTGGGTTTAGGTTTGGGTAAGATGTATTTTTAATATCACACTGAATGGTACACTCTTGATGGGGAAAATTTTTTGGATGTTTTTCCATTCTCCATTATAGCCTATGAGATTCATTAAAATGAATGGGCCCATATGGTAAGGGTTAGGGTTAGGGTTAGAGTTCAGGACACACTCATGTTTGGGTGAATATTTGGGTTGGGTTAATACTTGGGTAAGATGTATTTTTAATATCACACTGAATGGTACACTCTTGATGGGGAAAAATTTTGGATGTTTTTCCATTCTCCATTATAGCCTAAGAGATTCATTAAAATGAATGGGCCCATATGGTAAGGGTTAGGGTTAGGGTTAGAGCTCAGGACACACTTATGTTTGGGTGAATATTGGGGTTGGATTTAGGTTTGGGTAAGATGTATTTTTAGTATCACACTGAATGGTATACTCTTGATGGGAAAATTTTTTGGATGGTTTTCCATTCTGCATTATAGCCCATGAGATTCATTAGAATGAATGGGCCCATATGGTAAGGGTTAGGGTTAGGGTTAGAGTTCAGGACACACCTATGCTCGGATTAAAATTGGGGTTTCGTTTAGGGTTGGGTAAGATGTATTTTTAATATCACACTGAATGGTACACTCTTGATGGGGAAAAATTTTGGATGTTTTTCCATTCTCCATTATAGCCTATGTGATTCATTAAAATGAATGGGCCCATATGGTAAGGGTTAGGGTTAGGGTTAGAGTTCAGGACACACTTATGTTTGGGTGAATATTGGGGTTGGGTTTAGGGTTGGGTAAGATGTATTTTTAATATCACACTGAATGGTACACTCTTGATGGGGAAAAATTTTGGATGTTTTTCCATTCTCCATTATAGCCTATGAGATTCATTAGAATGAATGGGCCCATATGGTAAGGGTTAGGGTTTGGGTTAGAGTTCAGGACACACTTATGTTTGGGTGAATATTGGGGTTGGGTTTAGGGTTGGGTAAGATGTATTTTTAATATCACACTGAATGGTATACTCTTGATGGGAAAATTTTTTGGATGGTTTTCCATTCTCCATTATAGCCTATGAGATTCTTTAGAATGAATGGGCCCATATGGTAAGGGTTAGGGTTAGGGTTAGAGTACAGGACACACTTATGTTTGGGTGAATATTGGGGTTGGGTTTAGGGTTGGGTAAGATGTATTTTTAATATCACACTGAATGGTACATTCTTGATGGGGAAAATTTTTGGATGTTTTTCCATTCTCCATTATAACCTATGAGATTCATTAGAATGAATGGGCCCATATGGTAAGGGTTAGGGTTAGGTTTAGAGTTCAGGACACACTTATGTTTGGGTGAATATTGGGGTTGGGTTAATGGTTCGGTAAGATGTATTTTTAATATCACACTGGATGGTACACTCTTGATGGGGAAAAATTTTGGATGTTTTTCCATTCTCCATTATAGCCTAAGAGATTCAATAAAATGAATGGGCCCATATGGTAAGGGTTAGGGTTAGGGTTAGAGTTCAGGACACACTTATGTTTGGGTGAATATTGGGGTTGGGTTTAGGGTTGGGTAAGATGTATTTTTAATATCACACTGAATGGTATACTCTTGATGGGAAAAATTTTTGGATGGTTTTCCATTCTCCATTATAGCCCATGAGATTCATTAGAATGAATGGGCCCATATGTTAACGGTTAGGGTTAGGGTTAGAGTTCAGGACACACATATGCTCGGATTAAAATTGGGGTTTCGTTTAGGGTTGGGTAAGATGTATTTTTAATATCACACTGAATGGTACACTCTTGATGGGGAAAAATTTTGGATGTTTTTCCATTCTCCATTATAGCCTATGAGATTCATTAAAATGAATGGGCCCATATGGTAAGGGTTAGGGTTTGGGTTAGAGTTCAGGACACACTTATGTTTGGGTGAATATTGGGGTTGGGTTTAGGGTTGGGTAAGAAGTATTTTTAATATCACACTGAATGGTATACTCTTGATTGGAAAATTTTTTGGATGGTTTTCCATTCTCCATTATAGCCTATGAGATTCTTTAGAATGAATGGGCCCATATGGTAAGGGTTAGGGTTAGGGTTAGAGCTCAGGACACACTTATGTTTGGGTGAATATTGGGGTTGGATTTAGGGATCGGTAAGATGTATTTTTAATATCACACTGAATGGTATACTCTTGATGGGAAAATTTTTTGGATGGTTTTCCATTCTCCATTATAGCCTATGAGATTCATTAGAATGAATGGGCCCATATGGTAAGCGTTAGGGTTAGGGTTAGAGTTCAGGACACACTTATGTTTGGGTGAATATTGGGGTTGGGTTTAGGGTTGGGTAAGATGTATTTTTAATATCACACTGAATGGTACACTCTTGATGGGGAAAATTCTTGGATGTTTTTCCATTCTCCATTATAGCCTATGAGATTCATTAGAATGAATGGGCCCATATGGTAAGGGTTAGGGTTAGGGTTAGAGTTCAGGACACACTTATGTTTGGGTGAATATTGGGGTTGGGTTTAGGGTTGGCTAAGATGTATTTTTAATATCACACTGAATGGTATACTCTTGATGGGAAAAATTTTTGGGTGGTTTTCCATTCTCCATTATAGCCTATGAGATTCATTAGAATGAATGGGCCCATATGGTAAGCGTTAGGGTTAGGGTTAGAGTTCAGGACACACTTATGTTTGGGTGAATATTGGGGTTGGGTTTAGGGTTGGGTAAGATGTATTTTTAATATCACACTGAATGGTACATTCTTGATGGGGAAAATTTTTGGATGTTTTTCCATTCTCCATTATAGCCTATGAGATTCATTAAAATGAATGGGCCCATATGGTAAGGGTTAGGGTTAGGGTTAGAGTTCAGGACACACTCATGTTTGGGTGAATATTGGGGTTGGGTTTAGGGTTGGGTAAGAAGTATTTTTAATATCACACTGAATGGTATACTCTTGATGGGAAAATTTTTTGGATGGTTTTCCATTCTCCATTATAGCCTAAGAGATTCATTAGAATGAATGGGCCCATATGGTTAGGGTTAGGGTTAGAGCTCAGGACACACTTATGTTTGGGTGAATATTGCGGTTGGGTTTAGGGTTGGGTAAGATTTTTTTTAATATCACACTGAATGGTACACTCTTGAAGGGGAAAATTTTTGTTTTTTTTTCCATTCTCCATTATAGCCTATGAGATTCATTAGAATGAATGGGCCCATATGGTAAGGGTTAGGGTTAGGGTTAGAGTTCAGGACACACTTATGTTTGGGTGAATATTGGGGTTGGGTTAATACTTGGGTAAGATGTATTTTTAATATCACACTGAATGGTACACTCATGATGGGGAAAAATTTTGGATGTTTTTCCATTCTCCATTATAGCCTAAGAGATTCATTAAAATGAATGGGCCCATATGGTAAGGGTTAGGGTTAGGGTTAGAGCTCAGGACACACTTATGTTTGGGTGAATATTGGGGTTGGATTTAGGGTTGGGTAAGATGTATTTTTAGTATCACACTGAATGGTATACTCTTGATGGGAAAAATTTTTGGATGGTTTTCCATTCTGCATTATAGCCCATGAGATTCATTAGAATGAATGGGCCCATATGGTAAGGGTTAGGGTTAGGGTTAGAGTTCAGGACACACCTATGCTCGGATTAAAATTGGGGTTTCGTTTAGGGTTGGGTAAGATGTATTTTTAATATCACACTGAATGGTACACTCTTGATGGGGAAGAATTTTGGATGTTTTTCCATTCTCCATTATAGCCTATGAGATTCATTAGAATGAATGGGCCCATATGGTAAGGGTTAGGGTTAGAGCTCAGGGCACACTTATGTTTGGGTGAATATTGGGGTTGCTTTTAGGGTTGGGTAAGATGTATTTTTAATATCACACTGAATGGTATACTCTTGATGGGAAAAATTTTTGGGTGGTTTTCCATTCTCCATTATAGCCTATGAGATTCATTAGAATGAATGGGCCCATATGGTAAGCGTTAGGGTTAGGGTTAGAGTTCAGGACACACTTATGTTTGGGTGAATATTGGGGTTGGGTTTAGGGTTGGGTAAGATGTATTTTTAATATCACACTGAATGGTACATTCTTGATGGGGAAAATTTTTGGATGTTTTTCCATTCTCCATTATAGCCTATGAGATTCATTAAAATGAATGGGCCCATATGGTAAGGGTTAGGGTTAGGGTTAGAGTTCAGGACACACTCATGTTTGGGTGAATATTGGGGTTGGGTTTAGGGTTGGGTAAGAAGTATTTTTAATATCACACTGAATGGTATACTCTTGATAGGAAAATTTTTTGGATGGTTTTCCATTCTCCATTATAGCCTAAGAGATTCATTAGAATGAATGGGCCCATATGGTTAGGGTTAGGGTTAGAGCTCAGGACACACTTATGTTTGGGTGAATATTGCGGTTGGGTTTAGGGTTGGGTAAGATGAATATTTAATATCACACTGAATGGTATACTCTTGATGGGAAAAACCTTTGGATGGTTTTCCATTCTCCATTATAGCCTATGAGATTCATTAAAATGAATGGGCCCATATGGTAAGGGTTAGGGTTAGGGTTAGAGTTCAGGACACACTTATGTTTGGGTGAATATTGGGGTTGGGTTAATGGTTGGGTAAGATTTATTTTTAATATCACACTGAATGGTACACTCTTGATGGGGAAAAATTTTGCATGTTTTTCCATTCTCCATTATAGCCTATGAGATTCATTAGAATGAATGGGCCCATATGGTAAGGGTTATTGTTAGAGCTCAGGACACACTTATGTTTGGGTGAATATTGGGGTTGGATTTAGGGTTGGGTAAGATGTATTTTTAATATCACACTGAATGGTATACTCTTGATGGGAAAAATATTTGGATGGTTTTCCATTCTCCATTATAGCCTATGAGATTCATTAGAATGAATGGGCCCATATGGTAAGCGTTAGGGTTAGGGTTAGAGTTCAGGACACACTTATGTTTGGGTAAATATTGGGGTTGGGTTTAGGGTTGGGTAAGATGTATTTTTAATATCACACTGAATGGTACACTCTTAATGGGGAAAAATTTTGGATGTTTTTCCATTCTCCATTATAGCCTATGAGATTCATTAGAATGAATGGGCCCATATGGTAAGGGTTAGGGTTAGGGTTAGAGTTCAGGACACACTCATGTTTGGGTGAATATTGGGGTTGGGTATAGGTTTGGGTAAGAAGTATTTTTAATATCACACTGAATGGTATACTCTTGATGGGAAAATTTTTTGGATGATTTTCCATTCTCCATTATAGCCTATGAGATTCATTAGAATGAATGGGCCCATATGGTTAGGGTTAGGGTTAGGGTTAGAGTTCAGGACACACTTATGTTTGGGTGAATATTGGGGTTGGGTTTAGGGTTGGGTAAGATGTATTTTTAATATCACACTGAATGGTACATTCTTGATGGGGAAAATTTTTGGATGTTTTTCCATTCTCCATTATAGCCTATGAGATTCATTAAAATGAATGGGCCCATATGGTAAGGGTTAGGGTTAGGGTTAGAGTTCAGGACACACTTATGTTTGGGTGAATATTGGGGTTGGGTTAATGGTTGGGTAAGATTTATTTTTAATATCACACTGAATGGTACACTCTTGATGGGGAAAAATTTTGGATGTTTTTCCATTCTCCATTATAGCCTATGAGATTCATTAGAATGAATGGGCCCATATGGTAAGGGTTAGGGTTAGAGCTCAGGACACACTTATGTTTGGGTGAATATTGGGGTTGGATTTAGGGTTGGGTAAGATGTATTTTTAATATCACACTGAATGGTATACTCTTGATGGGAAAAATTTTTGGATGGTTTTCCATTCTCCATTATAGCCTATGAGATTCATTAGAATGAATGGGCCCATATGGTAAGCGTTAGGGTTAGGGTTAGAGTTCAGGACACACTTATGTTTGGGTAAATATTGGGGTTGGGTTTAGGGTTGGGTAAGATGTATTTTTAATATCACACTGAATGGTACACTCTTGATGGGGAAAAATTTTGGATGTTTTTCCATTCTCCATATAGCCTATGAGATTCATTAGAATGAATGGGCCCATATGGTAAGGGTTAGGGTTAGGGTTAGGGTTAGAGTTCAGGACACACTCATGTTTGGGTGAATATTGGGGTTGGGTATAGGGTTGGGTAAGAAGTATTTTTAATATCACTCTGAATGGTATACTCTTGATGGGAAAATTTTTTGGATGATTTTCCATTCTCCATTATAGCCTATGAGATTCATTAGAATGAATGGGCCCATATGGTTAGGGTTAGGGTTAGGGTTAGAGCTCAGGACACACTTATGTTTGGGTGAATATTGGGGTTGGGTTTAGGGTTGGGTAAGATGAATATTTAATATCACACTGATGGTATACTCTTGATGGGAAAAATCTTTGGATGGTTTTCCATTCTCCATTATAGCCTATGAGATGCATTAGAATGAATGGGCCCATATGGTAAGCGTAAGGGTTAGGGTTAGAGTTCAGGACACACTTATGTTTGGGTGAATATTGGGGTTGGGTTTAGGGTTGGGTAAGATGTATTTTAAATATCACACTGAATTGTACATTCTTGATGGGGAAAATTTTTGGATGTTTTTCCATTCTCCATTATAGCCTATGAGATTCATTAAAATGAATGGGCCCATATGGTAAGGGTTAGGGTTAGGGTTAGAGTTCAGGACACACTTATGTTTGGGTGAATATTGGGGTTGGGTTTAGGTTTGGGTAAGATGTATTTTTAATATCACACTGAATGGTACACTCTTGATGGGGAAAATTTTTTGGATGTTTTTCCATTCTCCATTATAGCCTATGAGATTCATTAAAATGAATGGGCCCATATGGTAAGGGTTAGGGTTAGGGTTAGAGTTCAGGACACACTCATGTTTGGGTGAATATTTGGGTTGGGTTAATACTTGGGTAAGATGTATTTTTAATATCACACTGAATGGTACACTCTTGATGGGGAAAAATTTTGGATGTTTTTCCATTCTCCATTATAGCCTAAGAGATTCATTAAAATGAATGGGCCCATATGGTAAGGGTTAGGGTTAGGGTTAGAGCTCAGGACACACTTATGTTTGGGTGAATATTGGGGTTGGATTTAGGTTTGGGTAAGATGTATTTTTAGTATCACACTGAATGGTATACTCTTGATGGGAAAATTTTTTGGATGGTTTTCCATTCTGCATTATAGCCCATGAGATTCATTAGAATGAATGGGCCCATATGGTAAGGGTTAGGGTTAGGGTTAGAGTTCAGGACACACCTATGCTCGGATTAAAATTGGGGTTTCGTTTAGGGTTGGGTAAGATGTATTTTTAATATCACACTGAATGGTACACTCTTGATGGGGAAAAATTTTGGATGTTTTTCCATTCTCCATTATAGCCTATGTGATTCATTAAAATGAATGGGCCCATATGGTAAGGGTTAGGGTTAGGGTTAGAGTTCAGGACACACTTATGTTTGGGTGAATATTGGGGTTGGGTTTAGGGTTGGGTAAGATGTATTTTTAATATCACACTGAATGGTACACTCTTGATGGGGAAAAATTTTGGATGTTTTTCCATTCTCCATTATAGCCTATGAGATTCATTAGAATGAATGGGCCCATATGGTAAGGGTTAGGGTTTGGGTTAGAGTTCAGGACACACTTATGTTTGGGTGAATATTGGGGTTGGGTTTAGGGTTGGGTAAGATGTATTTTTAATATCACACTGAATGGTATACTCTTGATGGGAAAATTTTTTGGATGGTTTTCCATTCTCCATTATAGCCTATGAGATTCTTTAGAATGAATGGGCCCATATGGTAAGGGTTAGGGTTAGGGTTAGAGTACAGGACACACTTATGTTTGGGTGAATATTGGGGTTGGGTTTAGGGTTGGGTAAGATGTATTTTTAATATCACACTGAATGGTACATTCTTGATGGGGAAAATTTTTGGATGTTTTTCCATTCTCCATTATAACCTATGAGATTCATTAGAATGAATGGGCCCATATGGTAAGGGTTAGGGTTAGGTTTAGAGTTCAGGACACACTTATGTTTGGGTGAATATTGGGGTTGGGTTAATGGTTCGGTAAGATGTATTTTTAATATCACACTGGATGGTACACTCTTGATGGGGAAAAATTTTGGATGTTTTTCCATTCTCCATTATAGCCTAAGAGATTCAATAAAATGAATGGGCCCATATGGTAAGGGTTAGGGTTAGGGTTAGAGTTCAGGACACACTTATGTTTGGGTGAATATTGGGGTTGGGTTTAGGGTTGGGTAAGATGTATTTTTAATATCACACTGAATGGTATACTCTTGATGGGAAAAATTTTTGGATGGTTTTCCATTCTCCATTATAGCCCATGAGATTCATTAGAATGAATGGGCCCATATGTTAACGGTTAGGGTTAGGGTTAGAGTTCAGGACACACATATGCTCGGATTAAAATTGGGGTTTCGTTTAGGGTTGGGTAAGATGTATTTTTAATATCACACTGAATGGTACACTCTTGATGGGGAAAAATTTTGGATGTTTTTCCATTCTCCATTATAGCCTATGAGATTCATTAAAATGAATGGGCCCATATGGTAAGGGTTAGGGTTTGGGTTAGAGTTCAGGACACACTTATGTTTGGGTGAATATTGGGGTTGGGTTTAGGGTTGGGTAAGAAGTATTTTTAATATCACACTGAATGGTATACTCTTGATTGGAAAATTTTTTGGATGGTTTTCCATTCTCCATTATAGCCTATGAGATTCTTTAGAATGAATGGGCCCATATGGTAAGGGTTAGGGTTAGGGTTAGAGCTCAGGACACACTTATGTTTGGGTGAATATTGGGGTTGGATTTAGGGATCGGTAAGATGTATTTTTAATATCACACTGAATGGTATACTCTTGATGGGAAAATTTTTTGGATGGTTTTCCATTCTCCATTATAGCCTATGAGATTCATTAGAATGAATGGGCCCATATGGTAAGCGTTAGGGTTAGGGTTAGAGTTCAGGACACACTTATGTTTGGGTGAATATTGGGGTTGGGTTTAGGGTTGGGTAAGATGTATTTTAAATATCACACTGAATTGTACATTCTTGATGGGGAAAATTTTTGGATGTTTTTCCATTCTCCATTATAGCCTATGAGATTCATTAAAATGAATGGGCCCATATGGTAAGGGTTAGGGTTAGGGTTAGAGTTCAGGACACACTTATGTTTGGGTGAATATTGGGGTTGGGTTTAGGTTTGGGTAAGATGTATTTTTAATATCACACTGAATGGTACACTCTTGATGGGGAAAATTTTTTGGATGTTTTTCCATTCTCCATTATAGCCTATGAGATTCATTAAAATGAATGGGCCCATATGGTAAGGGTTAGGGTTAGGGTTAGAGTTCAGGACACACTCATGTTTGGGTGAATATTTGGGTTGGGTTAATACTTGGGTAAGATGTATTTTTAATATCACACTGAATGGTACACTCTTGATGGGGAAAAATTTTGGATGTTTTTCCATTCTCCATTATAGCCTAAGAGATTCATTAAAATGAATGGGCCCATATGGTAAGGGTTAGGGTTAGGGTTAGAGCTCAGGACACACTTATGTTTGGGTGAATATTGGGGTTGGATTTAGGTTTGGGTAAGATGTATTTTTAGTATCACACTGAATGGTATACTCTTGATGGGAAAATTTTTTGGATGGTTTTCCATTCTGCATTATAGCCCATGAGATTCATTAGAATGAATGGGCCCATATGGTAAGGGTTAGGGTTAGGGTTAGAGTTCAGGACACACCTATGCTCGGATTAAAATTGGGGTTTCGTTTAGGGTTGGGTAAGATGTATTTTTAATATCACACTGAATGGTACACTCTTGATGGGGAAAAATTTTGGATGTTTTTCCATTCTCCATTATAGCCTATGTGATTCATTAAAATGAATGGGCCCATATGGTAAGGGTTAGGGTTAGGGTTAGAGTTCAGGACACACTTATGTTTGGGTGAATATTGGGGTTGGGTTTAGGGTTGGGTAAGATGTATTTTTAATATCACACTGAATGGTACACTCTTGATGGGGAAAAATTTTGGATGTTTTTCCATTCTCCATTATAGCCTATGAGATTCATTAGAATGAATGGGCCCATATGGTAAGGGTTAGGGTTTGGGTTAGAGTTCAGGACACACTTATGTTTGGGTGAATATTGGGGTTGGGTTTAGGGTTGGGTAAGATGTATTTTTAATATCACACTGAATGGTATACTCTTGATGGGAAAATTTTTTGGATGGTTTTCCATTCTCCATTATAGCCTATGAGATTCTTTAGAATGAATGGGCCCATATGGTAAGGGTTAGGGTTAGGGTTAGAGTACAGGACACACTTATGTTTGGGTGAATATTGGGGTTGGGTTTAGGGTTGGGTAAGATGTATTTTTAATATCACACTGAATGGTACATTCTTGATGGGGAAAATTTTTGGATGTTTTTCCATTCTCCATTATAACCTATGAGATTCATTAGAATGAATGGGCCCATATGGTAAGGGTTAGGGTTAGGTTTAGAGTTCAGGACACACTTATGTTTGGGTGAATATTGGGGTTGGGTTAATGGTTCGGTAAGATGTATTTTTAATATCACACTGGATGGTACACTCTTGATGGGGAAAAATTTTGGATGTTTTTCCATTCTCCATTATAGCCTAAGAGATTCAATAAAATGAATGGGCCCATATGGTAAGGGTTAGGGTTAGGGTTAGAGTTCAGGACACACTTATGTTTGGGTGAATATTGGGGTTGGGTTTAGGGTTGGGTAAGATGTATTTTTAATATCACACTGAATGGTATACTCTTGATGGGAAAAATTTTTGGATGGTTTTCCATTCTCCATTATAGCCCATGAGATTCATTAGAATGAATGGGCCCATATGTTAACGGTTAGGGTTAGGGTTAGAGTTCAGGACACACATATGCTCGGATTAAAATTGGGGTTTCGTTTAGGGTTGGGTAAGATGTATTTTTAATATCACACTGAATGGTACACTCTTGATGGGGAAAAATTTTGGATGTTTTTCCATTCTCCATTATAGCCTATGAGATTCATTAAAATGAATGGGCCCATATGGTAAGGGTTAGGGTTTGGGTTAGAGTTCAGGACACACTTATGTTTGGGTGAATATTGGGGTTGGGTTTAGGGTTGGGTAAGAAGTATTTTTAATATCACACTGAATGGTATACTCTTGATTGGAAAATTTTTTGGATGGTTTTCCATTCTCCATTATAGCCTATGAGATTCTTTAGAATGAATGGGCCCATATGGTAAGGGTTAGGGTTAGGGTTAGAGCTCAGGACACACTTATGTTTGGGTGAATATTGGGGTTGGATTTAGGGATCGGTAAGATGTATTTTTAATATCACACTGAATGGTATACTCTTGATGGGAAAATTTTTTGGATGGTTTTCCATTCTCCATTATAGCCTATGAGATTCATTAGAATGAATGGGCCCATATGGTAAGCGTTAGGGTTAGGGTTAGAGTTCAGGACACACTTATGTTTGGGTGAATATTGGGGTTGGGTTTAGGGTTGGGTAAGATGTATTTTTAATATCACACTGAATGGTACACTCTTGATGGGGAAAATTCTTGGATGTTTTTCCATTCTCCATTATAGCCTATGAGATTCATTAGAATGAATGGGCCCATATGGTAAGGGTTAGGGTTAGGGTTAGAGTTCAGGACACACTTATGTTTGGGTGAATATTGGGGTTGGGTTTAGGGTTGGCTAAGATGTATTTTTAATATCACACTGAATGCTACACTCTTGATGGGGAAAAATTTTGGATGTTTTTCCATTCTCCATTATAGCCTATGAGATTCATTAGAATGAATAGACCCATATGGTAAGGGTTAGGGTTAGGGTTAGAGTTCAGGACAAACTTATGTTTGGGTGAATATTGGGGTTGGGTTAATGGTTGCGTAAGACGTATTTTTAATATCACACTGAATGGTACACTCTTGATGGGGAAAAATTTTGGATGTTTTTCCATTCTCCATTATAGCCTATGAGATTCACTAAAATGAATGGGCCCATATGGTATGGGTTAGGGTTAGGGTTAGAGTTAGAGTTCAGAACACACTTATGTTTGGGTGAATATTGGGTTGGGTTTAGGGTTGGGTAAGAAGTATTTTTAATATCACACTGAATGGTATACTCTTGATCGGAAAATTTTTTGGATGGTTTTCCATTCTCCATTATAGCCTAAGAGATTCAATAAAATGAATGGGCCCATATGGTAAGGGTTAGGGTTAGGGTTAGAGTTCAGGACACACTTATGTTTGGGTGAATATTGGGGTTGGGTTTAGGGTTGGGTAAGATGTATTTTTAATATCACACTGAATGGTATACTCTTGATGGGAAAAATTTTTGGATGGTTTTCCATTCTCCATTATATCCCATGAGATTCATTAGAATGAATGGGCCCATATGTTAACGGTTAGGGTTAGGGTTAGAGTTCAGGACACACATATGCTCGGATTAAAATTGGGGTTTCGTTTAGGGTTGGGTAAGATGTATTTTTAATATCACACTGAATGGTACACTCTTGATGGGGAAAAATTTTGGATGTTTTTCCATTCTCCATTATAGCCTATGAGATTCATTAAAATGAATGGGCCCATATGGTAAGGGTTAGGGTTTGGGTTAGAGTTCAGGACACACTTATGTTTGGGTGAATATTGGGGTTGGGTTTAGGGTTGGGTAAGAAGTATTTTTAATATCACACTGAATGGTATACTCTTGATTGGAAAATTTTTTGGATGGTTTTCCATTCTCCATTATAGCCTATGAGATTCTTTAGAATGAATGGGCCCATATGGTAAGGGTTAGGGTTAGGGTTAGAGCTCAGGACACACTTATGTTTGGGTGAATATTGGGGTTGGATTTAGGGATCGGTAAGATGTATTTTTAATATCACACTGAATGGTATACTCTTGATGGGAAAATTTTTTGGATGGTTTTCCATTCTCCATTATAGCCTATGAGATTCATTAGAATGAATGGGCCCATATGGTAAGCGTTAGGGTTAGGGTTAGAGTTCAGGACACACTTATGTTTGGGTGAATATTGGGGTTCTGTTTAGGGTTGGGTAAGATGTATTTTTAATATCACACTGAATGGTACACTCTTGATGGGGAAAATTCTTGGATGTTTTTCCATTCTCCATTATAGCCTATGAGATTCATTAGAATGAATGGGCCCATATGGTAAGGGTTAGGGTTAGGGTTAGAGTTCAGGACACACTTATGTTTGGGTGAATATTGGGGTTGGGTTTAGGGTTGGCTAAGATGTATTTTTAATATCACACTGAATGCTACACTCTTGATGGGGAAAAATTTTGGATGTTTTTCCATTCTCCATTATAGCCTATGAGATTCATTAGAATGAATAGACCCATATGGTAAGGGTTAGGGTTAGGGTTAGAGTTCAGGACAAACTTATGTTTGGGTGAATATTGGGGTTGGGTTAATGGTTGCGTAAGATGTATTTTTAATATCACACTGAATGGTACACTCTTGATGGGGAAAAATTTTGGATGTTTTTCCATTGTCCATTATAGCCTATGAGATTCACTAAAATGAATGGGCCCATATGGTATGGGTTAGGGTTAGGGTTAGAGTTAGAGTTCAGAACACACTTATGTTTGGGTGAATATTGGGTTGGGTTTAGGGTTGGGTAAGAAGTATTTTTAATATCACACTGAATGGTATACTCTTGATCGGAAAATTTTTTGGATGGTTTTCCATTCTCCATTATAGCCTATGAGATTCATTAGAATGAATGGGCCCATATGGTAAGGGTTAGGGTTAGGGTTAGAGCTCAGGACACACTTATTTTTGGGTGAATATTGGGGTTGGATTTAGGGTTGGGTAAGATGTATTTTTAATATCACACTGAATGGTATACTCTTGATGGGAAAAATTTTTGTATGGTTTTCCATTCTCCATTATAGCCTATGAGATTCATTAGAATGAATGGGCCCATATGGTAAGGGTTAGGGTTAGGGTTAGAGTTCAGGACACACTTATGTTTGGGTGAATATTGGGGTTGGGTTTAGGGTTGGGTAAGATGTATTTTTAATATCACACTGAATGGTATACTCTTGATGGGAAAATTTTTTGGATGATTTTCCATTCTCCATTATAGCCTATGAGATTCTTTAGAATGAATGGGCCCATATGGTAAGGGTTAGGGTTAGGGTTAGAGTTCAGGACACACTTATGTTTGGGTGAATATTGGGGTTGGGTTTAGGGTTGGGTAAGATGTATTTTTAATATCACACTGAATGGTACATTCTTGATGGGGAAAATTTTTTGATGTTTTTCCATTCTCCATTATAGCCTATGAGATTCATTAGAATGAATGGGCCCATATGGTAAGGGTTAGGGTTAGGTTTAGAGTTCAGGACACACTTATGTTTGGGTGAATATTGGGGTTGGGTTAATAGTTGGGTAAGATGTATTTTTAATATCATACTGAATGGTACACTCTTGATGGGGAAAAATTTTGGATGTTTTTCCATTCTCCATTATAGCCTAAGAGATTCAATAAAATGAATGGGCCCATATGGTAAGGGTTAGGGTTAGGGTTAGAGTTCAGGACACACTTATGTTTGGGTGAATATTGGGGTTGGGTTTAGGGTTGGGTAAGATGTATTTTTAATATCACACTGAATGGTATACTCTTGATGGGAAAATTTTTTGGATGGTTTTCCATTCTCCATTATAGCCCATGAGATTCATTAGAATGAATGGGCCCATATGTTAACGGTTAGGGTTAGGGTTAGAGTTCAGGACACACATATGCTCGGATTAAAATTGGGGTTTCGTTTAGGGTTGGGTAAGATGTATTTTTAATATCACACTGAATGGTACACTCTTGATGGGGAAAAATTTTGGATGTTTTTCCATTCTCCATTATAGCCTATGAGATTCATTAGAATGAATGGGCCCATATGGTAAGGGTTAGGGTTTGGGTTAGAGTTCAGGACACACTTATGTTTGGGTGAATATTGGGGTTGGGTTTAGGGTTGGGTAAGATGTATTTTTAATATCACACTGAATGGTATACTCTTGATGGGAAAATTTTTTGGATGGTTTTCCATTCTCCATTATAGCCTATGAGATTCTTTAGAATGAATGGGCCCATATGGTAAGGGTTAGGGTTAGGGTTAGAGTACAGGACACACTTATGTTTGGGTGAATATTGGGGTTGGGTTTAGGGTTGGGTAAGATGTATTTTTAATATCACACTGAATGGTACATTCTTGATGGGGAAAATTTTTGGATGTTTTTCCATTCTCCATTATAACCTATGAGATTCATTAGAATGAATGGGCCCATATGGTAAGGGTTAGGGTTAGGTTTAGAGTTCAGGACACACTTATGTTTGGGTGAATATTGGGGTTGGGTTAATAGTTCGGTAAGATGTATTTTTAATATCACACTGGATGGTACACTCTTGATGGGGAAAAATTTTGGATGTTTTTCCATTCTCCATTATAGCCTAAGAGATTCGATAAAATGAATGGGCCCATATGGTAAGGGTTAGGGTTAGGGTTAGAGTTCAGGACACACTTATGTTTGGGTGAATATTGGGGTTGGGTTTAGGGTTGGGTAAGATGTATTTTTAATATCACACTGAATGGTATACTCTTGATGGGAAAATTTTTTGGATGGTTTTCCATTCTCCATTATAGCCCATGAGATTCATTAGAATGAATGGGCCCATATGTTAACGGTTAGGGTTAGGGTTAGAGTTCAGGACACACATATGCTCGGATTAAAATTGGGGTTTCGTTTAGGGTTGGGTAAGATGTATTTTTAATATCACACTGAATGGTACACTCTTGATGGGGAAAAATTTTGGATGTTTTTCCATTCTCCATTATAGCCTATGAGATTCATTAAAATGAATGGGCCCATATGGTAAGGGTTAGGGTTTGGGTTAGAGTTCAGGACACACTTATGTTTGGGTGAATATTGGGGTTGGGTTTAGGGTTGGGTAAGAAGTATTTTTAATATCACACTGAATGGTATACTCTTGATTGGAAAATTTTTTGGATGGTTTTCCATTCTCCATTATAGCCTATGAGATTCTTTAGAATGAATGGGCCCATATGGTAAGGGTTAGGGTTAGGGTTAGAGCTCAGGACACACTTATGTTTGGGTGAATATTGGGGTTGGATTTAGGGTTCGGTAAGATGTATTTTTAATATCACACTGAATGGTATACTCTTGATGGGAAAATTTTTTGGATGGTTTTCCATTCTCCATTATAGCCTATGAGATTCATTAGAATGAATGGGCCCATATGGTAAGGGTTAGGGTTAGGGTTAGAGCTCAGGACACACTTATTTTTGGGTGAATATTGGGGTTGGATTTAGGGTTGGGTAAGATGTATTTTTAATATCACACTGAATGGTATACTCTTGATGGGAAAAATTTTTGTATGGTTTTCCATTCTCCATTATAGCCTATGAGATTCATTAGAATGAATGGGCCCATATGGTAAGGGTTAGGGTTAGGGTTAGAGTTCAGGACACACTTATGTTTGGGTGAATATTGGGGTTGGGTTTAGGGTTGGGTAAGATGTATTTTTAATATCACACTGAATGGTATACTCTTGATGGGAAAAATTTTTGGATGATTTTCCATTCTCCATTATAGCCTATGAGATTCTTTAGAATGAATGGGCCCATATGGTAAGGGTTAGGGTTAGGGTTAGAGTTCAGGACACACTTATGTTTGGGTGAATATTGGGGTTGGGTTTAGGGTTGGGTAAGATGTATTTTTAATATCACACTGAATGGTACATTCTTGATGGGGAAAATTTTTTGATGTTTTTCCATTCTCCATTATAGCCTATGAGATTCATTAGAATGAATGGGCCCATATGGTAAGGGTTAGGGTTAGGTTTAGAGTTCAGGACACACTTATGTTTGGGTGAATATTGGGGTTGGGTTAATAGTTGGGTAAGATGTATTTTTAATATCATACTGAATGGTACACTCTTGATGGGGAAAAATTTTGGATGTTTTTCCATTCTCCATTATAGCCTAAGAGATTCAATAAAATGAATGGGCCCATATGGTAAGGGTTAGGGTTAGGGTTAGAGTTCAGGACACACTTATGTTTGGGTGAATATTGGGGTTGGGTTTAGGGTTGGGTAAGATGTATTTTTAATATCACACTGAATGGTATACTCTTGATGGGAAAATTTTTTGGATGGTTTTCCATTCTCCATTATAGCCCATGAGATTCATTAGAATGAATGGGCCCATATGTTAACGGTTAGGGTTAGGGTTAGAGTTCAGGACACACATATGCTCGGATTAAAATTGGGGTTTCGTTTAGGGTTGGGTAAGATGTATTTTTAATATCACACTGAATGGTACACTCTTGATGGGGAAAAATTTTGGATGTTTTTCCATTCTCCATTATAGCCTATGAGATTCATTAGAATGAATAGGCCCATATGGTAAGGGTTAGGGTTTGGGTTAGAGTTCAGGACACACTTATGTTTGGGTGAATATTGGGGTTGGGTTTAGGGTTGGGTAAGATGTATTTTTAATATCACACTGAATGGTATACTCTTGATGGGAAAATTTTTTGGATGGTTTTCCATTCTCCATTATAGCCTATGAGATTCTTTAGAATGAATGGGCCCATATGGTAAGGGTTAGGGTTAGGGTTAGAGTACAGGACACACTTATGTTTGGGTGAATATTGGGGTTGGGTTTAGGGTTGGGTAAGATGTATTTTTAATATCACACTGAATGGTACATTCTTGATGGGGAAAATTTTTGGATGTTTTTCCATTCTCCATTATAGCCTATGAGATTCATTAGAATGAATGGGCCCATATGGTAAGGGTTAGGGTTTGGGTTAGAGTTCAGGACACACTTATGTTTGGGTGAATATTGGGGTTGGGTTTAGGGTTGGGTAAGATGTATTTTTAATATCACACTGAATGGTATACTCTTGATGGGAAAATTTTTTGGATGGTTTTCCATTCTCCATTATAGCCTATGAGATTCTTTAGAATGAATGGGCCCATATGGTAAGGGTTAGGGTTAGGGTTAGAGTACAGGACACACTTATGTTTGGGTGAATATTGGGGTTGGGTTTAGGGTTGGGTAAGATGTATTTTTAATATCACACTGAATGGTACATTCTTGATGGGGAAAATTTTTGGATGTTTTTCCATTCTCCATTATAACCTATGAGATTCATTAGAATGAATGGGCCCATATGGTAAGGGTTAGGGTTAGGTTTAGAGTTCAGGACACACTTATGTTTGGGTGAATATTGGGGTTGGGTTAATAGTTCGGTAAGATGTATTTTTAATATCACACTGGATGGTACACTCTTGATGGGGAAAAATTTTGGATGTTTTTCCATTCTCCATTATAGCCTAAGAGATTCAATAAAATGAATGGGCCCATATGGTAAGGGTTAGGGTTAGGGTTAGAGCTCAGGACACACTTATGTTTGGGTGAATATTGGGGTTGGATTTAGGGTTCGGTAAGATGTATTTTTAATATCACACTGAATGGTATACTCTTGATGGGAAAATTTTTTGGATGGTTTTCCATTCTCCATTATAGCCTATGAGATTCATTAGAATGAATGGGCCCATATGGTAAGCGTTAGGGTTAGGGTTAGAGTTCAGGACACACTTATGTTTGGGTGAATATTGGGGTTGGGTTTAGGGTTGGGTAAGATGTATTTTTAATATCACACTGAATGGTACACTCTTGATGGGGAAAATTCTTGGATGATTTTCCATTCTCCATTATAGCCTATGAGATTCTTTAGAATGAATGGGCCCATATGGTAAGGTTTAGGGTTAGGGTTAGAGTTCAGGACACACTTATGTTTGGGTGAATATTGGGGTTGGGTTTAGGGTTGGGTAAGATGTATTTTTAATATCACACTGAATGGTACATTCTTGATGGGGAAAATTTTTGGATGTTTTTCCATTCTCCATTATAGCCTATGAGATTCATTAGAATGAATGGGCCCATATGGTAAGGGTTAGGGTTAGGTTTAGAGTTCAGGACACACTTATGTTTGGGTGAATATTGGGGTTGGGTTAATAGTTGGGTAAGATGTATTTTTAATATCATACTGAATGGTACACTCTTGATGGGGAAAAATTTTGGATGTTTTTCCATTCTCCATTATAGCCTAAGAGATTCAATAAAATGAATGGGTCCATATGGTAAGGGTTAGGGTTAGGGTTAGAGTTCAGGACACACTTATGTTTGGGTGAATATTGGGGTTGGCTTTAGGGTTGGGTAAGATGTATTTTTAATATCACACTGAATGGTATACTCTTGATGGGAAAATTTTTTGGATGGTTTTCCATTCTCCATTATAGCCCATGAGATTCATTAGAATGAATGGGCCCATATGTTAACGGTTAGGGTTAGGGTTAGAGTTCAGGACACACATATGCTCGGATTAAAATTGGGGTTTCGTTTAGGGTTGGGTAAGATGTATTTTTAATATCACACTGAATGGTACACTCTTGATGGGGAAAAATTTTGGATGTTTTTCCATTCTCCATTATAGCCTATGAGATTCATTAGAATGAATGGGCCCATATGGTAAGGGTTAGGGTTTGGGTTAGAGTTCAGGACACACTTATGTTTGGGTGAATATTGGGGTTGGGTTTAGGGTTGGGTAAGATGTATTTTTAATATCACACTGAATGGTATACTCTTGATGGGAAAATTTTTTGGATGGTTTTCCATTCTCCATTATAGCCTATGAGATTCTTTAGAATGAATGGGCCCATATGGTAAGGGTTAGGGTTAGGGTTAGAGTACAGGACACACTTATGTTTGGGTGAATATTGGGGTTGGGTTTAGGGTTGGGTAAGATGTATTTTTAATATCACACTGAATGGTACATTCTTGATGGGGAAAATTTTTGGATGTTTTTCCATTCTCCATTATAACCTATGAGATTCATTAGAATGAATGGGCCCATATGGTAAGGGTTAGGGTTAGGTTTAGAGTTCAGGACACACTTATGTTTGGGTGAATATTGGGGTTGGGTTAATAGTTCGGTAAGATGTATTTTTAATATCACACTGGATGGTACACTCTTGATGGGGAAAAATTTTGGATGTTTTTCCATTCTCCATTATAGCCTATGAGATTCATTAAAATGAATGGGCCCATATGGTAAGGGTTAGGGTTTGGGTTAGAGTTCAGGACACACTTATGTTTGGGTGAATATTGGGGTTGGGTTTAGGGTTGGGTAAGAAGTATTTTTAATATCACACTGAATGGTATACTCTTGATTGGAAAATTTTTTGGATGGTTTTCCATTCTCCATTATAGCCTATGAGATTCTTTAGAATGAATGGGCCCATATGGTAAGGGTTAGGGTTAGGGTTAGAGCTCAGGACACACTTATGTTTGGGTGAATATTGGGGTTGGATTTAGGGTTGGGTAAGATGTATTTTTAATATCACACTGAATGGTATACTCTTGATGGGAAAATTTTTTGGATGGTTTTCCATTCTCCATTATAGCCTATGAGATTCATTAGAATGAATGGGCCCATATGGTAAGCGTTAGGGTTAGGGTTAGAGTTCAGGACACACTTATGTTTGGGTGAATATTGGGGTTGGGTTTAGGGTTGGGTAAGATGTATTTTTAATATCACACTGAATGGTACACTCTTGATGGGGAAAATTCTTGGATGTTTTTCCATTCTCCATTATAGCCTATGAGATTCATTAGAATGAATGGGCCCATATGGTAAGGGTTAGGGTTAGGGTTAGAGTTCAGGACACACTTATGTTTGGGTGAATATTGGGGTTGGGTTTAGGGTTGGCTAAGATGTATTTTTAATATCACACTGAATGCCACACTCTTGATGGGGAAAAATTTTGGATGTTTTTCCATTCTCCATTATAGCCTATGAGATTCATTAGAATGAATAGACCCATATGTTAACGGTTAGGGTTAGGGTTAGAGTTCAGGACACACATATGCTCGGATTAAAATTGGGGTTGGGTTAATGGTTGCGTAAGATGTATTTTTAATATCACACTGAATGGTACACTCTTGATGGGGAAAAATTTTGGATGTTTTTCCATTCTCCATTATAGCCTATGAGATTCATTAAAATGAATGGGCCCATATGGTAAGGGTTAGGGTTTGGGTTAGAGTTCAGAACACACTTATGTTTGGGTGAATATTGGGGTTGGGTTTAGGGTTGGGTAAGAAGTATTTTTAATATCACACTGAATGGTATACTCTTGATTGGAAAATTTTTTGGATGGTTTTCCATTCTCCATTATAGCCTATGAGATTCTTTAGAATGAATGGGCCCATATGGTAAGGGTTAGGGTTAGGGTTAGAGCTCAGGACACACTTATGTTTGGGTGAATATTGGGGTTGGATTTAGGGTTGGGTAAGATGTATTTTTAATATCACACTGAATGGTATACTCTTGATGGGAAAATTTTTTGGATGGTTTTCCATTCTCCATTATAGCCTTTGAGATTCATTAGAATGAATGGGCCCATATGGTAAGCGTTAGGGTTAGGGTTAGAGTTCAGGACACACTTATGTTTGGGTGAATATTGGGGTTGGGTTTAGGGTTGGGTAAGATGTATTTTTAATATCACACTGAATGGTACACTCTTGATGGGGAAAATTCTTGGATGTTTTTCCATTCTCCATTATAGCCTATGAGATTCATTAGAATGAATGGGCCCATATGGTAAGGGTTAGGGTTAGGGTTAGAGTTCAGGACACACTTATGTTTGGGTGAATATTGGGGTTGGGTTTAGGGTTGGCTAAGATGTATTTTTAATATCACACTGAATGCTACACTCTTGATGGGGAAAAGTTTTGGATGTTTTTCCATTCTCCATTATAGCCTATGAGATTCATTAGAATGAATAGACCCATATGGTAAGGGTTAGGGTTAGGGTTAGAGTTCAGGACACACTTATGTTTGGGTGAATATTGGGGTTGGGTTAATGGTTGCGTAAGATGTATTTTTAATATCACACTGAATGGTACACTCTTGATGGGGAAAAATTTTGGATGTTTTTCCATTCTCCATTATAGCCTATGAGATTCATTAAAATGAATGGGCCCATATGGTATGGGTTAGGGTTAGGGTTAGAGTTCAGAACACACTTATGTTTGGGTGAATATTGGGGTTGGGTTTAGGGTTGGGTAAGAAGTATTTTTAATATCACACTGAATGGTATACTCTTGATCGGAAAATTTTTTGGATGGTTTTCCATTCTCCATTATAGCCCATGAGATTCATTAGAATGAATGGGCCCATATGGTACACACTCGGATTAAAATTGGGGTTTCGTTTAGGGTTGGGTAAGATGTATTTTTAATATCACACTGAATGGTATACTCTTGATGGGAAAAATTTTTGTATGGTTTTCCATTCTCCATTATAGCCTATGAGATTCATTAGAATGAATGGTCCCATATGGTAAGCGTTATTGTTAGGGTTAGAGTTCAGGACACACTTATGTTTGGGTGAATATTGGGGTTGGGTTTAGGGTTGGGTAAGATGTATTTTTAATATCACACTGAATGGTATACTCTTGATGGGAAAAATTTTTGGATGGTTTCCCATTCTCCATTATAACCTATGAGATTCTTTAGAATGAAAGGGCCCATATGGTAAGGGTTAGGGTTAGGGTTAGAGTTCAGGACACACTTATGTTTGGGTGAATATTGGGGTTGGGTTTAGGGTTGGGTAAGATGTATTTTTAATATCACACTGAATGGTACATTCTTGATGGGGAAAATTTTTGGATGTTTTTCCATTCTCCATTATAGCCTATGAGATTCATTAGAATGAATGGGCCCATATGGTAAGCGTTAGGGTTAGGTTTAGAGTTCAGGACACACTTATGTTTGGGTGAATATTGGGGTTGGGTTAATAGTTGGGTAAGATATATTTTTAATATCACACTGAATGGTACATTCTTGATGGGGAAAAATTTTGGATGTTTTTCCATTCTCCATTATAGCCTAAGAGATTCATTAAAATGAATGGGCCCATATGGTAAGGGTTAGGGATAGGGTTAGAGTTCAGGACACACTTATGTTTGGGTGAATATTGGGTTTGGGTTTAGGGTTGGGTAACATGTATTTTTAATATCACACTGAATGGTATACTCTTGATGGAAAAATTTTTTGGATGGTTTTCCATTCTCCATTATAGCCCATGAGATTCATTAGAATGAATGGGCCCATATGTTAACGGTTAGGGTTAGGGTTAGAGTTCAGGACACACATATGCTCGGATTAAAATTGGGGTTTCGTTTAGGGTTGGGTAAGATGTATTTTTAATATCACACTGAATGGTATACTCTTGATGGGAAAATTTTTTGGATGGTTTTCCATTCTCCATTATAGCCTATGAGATTCATTAGAATGAATGGGCCCATATGGTAAGGTTTAGGGTTAGGGTTAGAGTTCAGGACACACTTATGTTTGGGTGAATATTGGGGTTGGGTTTAGGGTTGGGTAAGATGTATTTTTAATATCACACTGAATGGTACATTCTTGATGGGGAAAATTTTTGGATGTTTTTCCATTCTCCATTATAGCCTATGAGATTCATTAGAATGAATGGGCCCATATGGTAAGGGTTAGGGTTAGGTTTAGAGTTCAGGACACACTTATGTTTGGGTGAATATTGGGGTTGGGTTAATAGTTGGGTAAGATGTATTTTTAATATCACACTGAATGGTACACTCTTGATGGGGAAAAATTTTGGATGTTTTTCCATTCTCCACTATAGCCTAAGAGATTCAATAAAATGAATGGGCCCATAGGGTAAGGGTTAGGGTTAGGGTTAGAGTTCAGGACACACTTATGTTTGGGTGAATATTGGGGTTGGGTTTAGGGTTGGGTAAGATGTATTTTTAATATCACACTGAATGGTATACTCTTGATGGGAAAATTTTTTGGATGGTTTTCCATTCTCCATTATAGCCCATGAGATTCATTAGAATGAATGGGCCCATATGTTAACGGTTAGGGTTAGGGTTAGAGTTCAGGACACACATATGCTCGGATTAAAATTGGGGTTTCGTTTAGGGTTGGGTAAGATGTATTTTTAATATCACACTGAATGGTATACTCTTGATGGGAAAATTTTTTGGATGGTTTTCCATTCTCCATTATAGCCCATGAGATTCATTAGAATGAATGGGCCCATATGTTAACGATTAGGGTTAGGGTTAGAGTTCAGGACACACATATGCTCGGATTAAAATTGGGGTTTCGTTTAGGGTTGGGTAAGATGAATTTTTAATATCACACTGAATGGTACACTCTTGATGGGGAAAAATTTTGGATGTTTTTCCTTTCTCCATTATAGCCTATGAGATTCATTAAAATGAATGGGCCCGTATGGTAAGGGTTAGGGTTTGGGTTAGAGTTCAGGACACACTTATGTTTGGGTGAATATTGGGGTTGGGTTTAGGGTTGGGTAAGATGTATTTTTAATATCACACTGAATGGTATACTCTTGATGGGAAAATTTTTTGGATGGTTTTCCATTCTCCATTATAGCCTATGAGATTCTTTAGAATGAATGGGCCCATATGGTAAGGGTTAGGGTTAGGGTTAGAGTTCAGGACACACTTATGTTTGTGTGAATATTGGGGTTGGGTTTAGGGTTGGGTAAGATGTATTTTTAATATCACACTGAATGGTACATTCTTGATGGGGAAAATTTTTGGATGTTTTTCCATTCTCCATTATAGCCTATGAGAATCATTAGAATGAATGGGCCCATATGGTAAGGGTTAGGGTTAGGTTTAGAGTTCAGGACACACTTATGTTTGGGTGAATATTGGGGTTGGGTTTAGGGTTGGGTAAGATGTATTTTTAATATCACACTGAATGGTATACTCTTGATGGGAAAATTTTTTGGATGGTTTTCCATTCTCCATTATAGCCCATGAGATTCATGAGAATGAATGGGCCCATATGTTAACGATTAGGGTTAGGGTTAGAGTTCAGGACACACATATGCTCGGATTAAAATTGGGGTTTCGTTTAGGGTTGGGTAAGATGAATTTTTAATATCACACTGAATGGTACACTCTTGATGGGGAAAAATTTTGGATGTTTTTCCTTTCTCCATTATAGCCTATGAGATTCATTAAAATGAATGGGCCCGTATGGTAAGGGTTAGGGTTTGGGTTAGAGTTCAGGACACACTTATGTTTGGGTGAATATTGGGGTTGGGTTTAGGGTTGGGTAAGATGTATTTTTAATATCACACTGAATGGTATACTCTTGATGGGAAAATTTTTTGGATGGTTTTCCATTCTCCATTATAGCCTATGAGATTCTTTAGAATGAATGGGCCCATATGGTAAGGGTTAGGGTTAGGGTTAGAGTTCAGGACACACTTATGTTTGGGTGAATATTGGGGTTGGGTTTAGGGTTGGGTAAGATGTATTTTTAATATCACACTGAATGGTACATTCTTGATGGGGAAAATTTTTGGATGTTTTTCCATTCTCCATTATAGCCTATGAGAATCATTAGAATGAATGGGCCCATATGGTAAGGGTTAGGGTTAGGTTTAGAGTTCAGGACACACTTATGTTTGGGTGAATATTGGGGTTGGGTTTAGGGTTGGGTAAGATGTATTTTTAATATCACACTGAATGGTATACTCTTGATGGGAAAATTTTTTGGATGGTTTTCCATTCTCCATTATAGCCCATGAGATTCATGAGAATGAATGGGCCCATATGTTAACGGTTAGGGTTAGGGTTAGAGTTCAGGACACACATATGCTCGGATTAAAATTGGGGTTTCGTTTAGGGTTGGGTAAGATGTATTTTTAATATCACACTGAATGGTACACTCTTGATGGGGAAATATTTTGGATGTTTTTCCATTCTCCATTATAGCCTATGAGATTCATTAAAATGAATGGGCCCATATGGTAAGTGTTAGGGTTTGAGTTAGAGTGCAGGACACACTTATGTTTGGGTGAATATTGGGGTTGGGTTTAGGGTTGGGTAAGAAGTATTTTTAATATCACACTGAATGGTATACTCTTGATTGGAAAAATTTTTGGATGGTTTTCCATTCTCCATTATAGCCTATGAGATTCTTTAGAATGAATGGGCCCATATGGTAAGGGTTAGGGTTAGGGTTAGAGTTCAGGACACACGTATGTTTGGGTGAATATTGGGGTTGGGTTTAGGGTTGGGTAAGATGTATTTTTAATATCACACTGAATGGTACACTCTAGATGGGGAAAAATTTTGGATGTTTTTCCATTCTCCATTATAGCCTATGAGATTCATTAGAATGAATGGGCCCATATGGTAAGGGTTAGGGTTAGGGTTAGAGTTCAGGACACACTTATGTTTGGGTGAATATTGGGGTTGGGTTTAGGGTTGGGTAAGATGTATTTTTAATATCACACTGAATGGTATACTCTTGATGGGAAAATTTTTTGGATGGTTTTCCATTCTCCATTATAGCCTATGAGATTCTTTAGAATGAATGGGCCCATATGGTAAGGGTTAGGGTTAGAGTTCAGGACACACTTATGTTTGGGTGAATATTGGGGTTGGGTTTAGGGTTGGGTAAGATGTATTTTTAATATCACACTGAATGGTACATTCTTGATGGGGAAAATTTTTGGATGTTTTTCCATTCTCCATTATAGCCTATGAGATTCATTAGAATGAATGGGCCCATATGGTAAGGGTTAGGGTTAGGTTTAGAGTTCAGGACACACTTATGTTTGGGTGAATATTGGGGTTGGGTTAATAGTTGGGTAAGATGTATTTTTAATATCACACTGGATGGTACACTCTTGATGGGGAAAAATTTTGGATGTTTTTCCATTCTCCATTATAGCCTAAGAGATTCAATAAAATGAATGGGCCCATATGGTAAGGGTTAGGGTTAGGGTTAGAGTTCAGGACACACTTATGTTTGGGTGAATATTGGGGTTGGGTTGAGGGTTGGGTAAGATGTATTTTTAATATCACACTGAATAGTATACTCTTGATGGGAAAATTTTTTGGATGGTTTTCCATTCTCCATTATAGCCCATGAGATTCATTAGAATGAATGGTCCCATATGGTAAGCGTTATTGTTAGGGTTAGAGTTCAGGACACACTTATGTTTGGGTGAATATTGGGGTTGGGTTTAGGGTTGGGTAAGATGTATTTTTAATATCACACTGAATGGTATACTCTTGATGGGAAAATTTTTTGGATGGTTTTCCATTCTCCATTATAACCCATGAGATTCATGAGAATGAATGGGCCCATATGTTAACGGTTAGGGTTAGGGTTAGAGTTCAGGACACACATATGCTCGGATTAAAATTGGGGTTTCGTTTAGGGTTGGGTAAGATGTATTTTTAATATCACACTGAATGGTACACTCTTGATGGGGAAATATTTTGGATGTTTTTCCATTCTCCATTATAGCCTATGAGATTCATTAAAATGAATGGGCCCATATGGTAAGGGTTAGGGTTTGAGTTAGAGTGCAGGACACACTTATGTTTGGGTGAATATTGGGGTTGGGTTTAGGGTTGGGTAAGAAGTATTTTTAATATCACACTGAATGGTATACTCTTGATTGGAAAAATTTTTGGATGGTTTTCCATTCTCCATTATAGCCTATGAGATTCTTTAGAATGAATGGGCCCATATGGTAAGGGTTAGGGTTAGGGTTAGAGTTCAGGACACACTTATGTTTGGGTGAATATTGGGGTTGGGTTTAGGGTTGGGTAAGATGTATTTTTAATATCACACTGAATGGTACATTCTTGATGGGGAAAAATTTTGGATGTTTTTCCATTCTCCATTATAGCCTAAGAGATTCATTAAAATGAATGGGCCCATATGGTAAGGGTTAGGGATAGGGTTAGAGTTCAGGACACACTTATGTTTGGGTGAATATTGGGTTTGGGTTTAGGGTTGGGTAACATGTATTTTTAATATCACACTGAATGGTATACTCTTGATGGAAAAATTTTTTGGATGGTTTTCCATTCTCCATTATAGCCCATGAGATTCATTAGAATGAATGGGCCCATATGTTAACGGTTAGGGTTAGGGTTAGAGTTCAGGACACACATATGCTCGGATTAAAATTGGGGTTTCGTTTAGGGTTGGGTAAGATGTATTTTTAATATCACACTGAATGGTATACTCTTGATGGGAAGATTTTTTGGATGGTTTTCCATTCTCCATTATAGCCTATGAGATTCATTAGAATGAATGGGCCCATATGGTAAGGTTTAGGGTTAGGGTTAGAGTTCAGGACACACTTATGTTTGGGTGAATATTGGGGTTGGGTTTAGGGTTGGGTAAGATGTATTTTTAATATCACACTGAATGGTACATTCTTGATGGGGAAAATTTTTGGATGTTTTTCCATTCTCCATTATAGCCTATGAGATTCATTAGAATGAATGGGCCCATATGGTAAGGGTTAGGGTTAGGTTTAGAGTTCAGGACACACTTATGTTTGGGTGAATATTGGGGTTGGGTTAATAGTTGGGTAAGATGTATTTTTAATATCACACTGAATGGTACACTCTTGATGGGGAAAAATTTTGGATGTTTTTCCATTCTCCACTATAGCCTAAGAGATTCAATAAAATGAATGGGCCCATAGGGTAAGGGTTAGGGTTAGGGTTAGAGTTCAGGACACACTTATGTTTGGGTGAATATTGGGGTTGGGTTTAGGGTTGGGTAAGATGTATTTTTAATATCACACTGAATGGTATACTCTTGATGGGAAAATTTTTTGGATGGTTTTCCATTCTCCATTATAGCCCATGAGATTCATTAGAATGAATGGGCCCATATGTTAACGGTTAGGGTTAGGGTTAGAGTTCAGGACACACATATGTTCGGATTAAAATTGGGGTTTCGTTTAGGGTTGGGTAAGATGTATTTTTAATATCACACTGAATGGTATACTCTTGATGGGAAAATTTTTTGGATGGTTTTCCATTCTCCATTATAGCCCATGAGATTCATTAGAATGAATGGGCCCATATGTTAACGATTAGGGTTAGGGTTAGAGTTCAGGACACACATATGCTCGGATTAAAATTGGGGTTTCGTTTAGGGTTGGGTAAGATGAATTTTTAATATCACACTGAATGGTACACTCTTGATGGGGAAAAATTTTGGATGTTTTTCCTTTCTCCATTATAGCCTATGAGATTCATTAAAATGAATGGGCCCATATGGTAAGGGTTAGGGTTTGGGTTAGAGTTCAGGACACACTTATGTTTGGGTGAATATTGGGGTTGGGTTTAGGGTTGGGTAAGATGTATTTTTAATATCACACTGAATGGTATACTCTTGATGGGAAAATTTTTTGGATGGTTTTCCATTCTCCATTATAGCCTATGAGATTCTTTAGAATGAATGGGCCCATATGGTAAGGGTTAGGGTTAGGGTTAGAGTTCAGGACACACATATGTTTGGGTGAATATTGGGGTTGGGTTTAGGGTTGGGTAAGATGTATTTTTAATATCACACTGAATGGTACATTCTTGATGGGGAAAATTTTTGGATGTTTTTCCATTCTCCATTATAGCCTATGAGAATCATTAGAATGAATGGGCCCATATGGTAAGGGTTAGGGTTAGGTTTAGAGTTCAGGACACACTTATGTTTGGGTGAATATTGGGGTTGGGTTTAGGGTTGGGTAAGATGTATTTTTAATATCACACTGAATGGTATACTCTTGATGGGAAAATTTTTTGGATGGTTTTCCATTCTCCATTATAGCCCATGAGATTCATGAGAATGAATGGGCCCATATGTTAACGGTTAGGGTTAGGGTTAGAGTTCAGGACACACATATGCTCGGATTAAAATTGGGGTTTCGTTTAGGGTTGGGTAAGATGTATTTTTAATATCACACTGAATGGTACACTCTTGATGGGGAAATATTTTGGATGTTTTTCCATTCTCCATTATAGCCTATGAGATTCATTAAAATGAATGGGCCCATATGGTAAGTGTTAGGGTTTGAGTTAGAGTGCAGGACACACTTATGTTTGGGTGAATATTGGGGTTGGGTTTAGGGTTGGGTAAGAAGTATTTTTAATATCACACTGAATGGTATACTCTTGATTGGAAAAATTTTTGGATGGTTTTCCATTCTCCATTATAGCCTATGAGATTCTTTAGAATGAATGGGCCCATATGGTAAGGGTTAGGGTTAGGGTTAGAGTTCAGGACACACTTATGTTTGGGTGAATATTGGGGTTGGGTTTAGGGTTGGGTAAGATGTATTTTTAATATCACACTGAATGGTACACTCTAGATGGGGAAAAATTTTGGATGTTTTTCCATTCTCCATTATAGCCTATGAGATTCATTAGAATGAATGGGCCCATATGGTAAGGGTTAGGGTTAGGGTTAGAGTTCAGGACACACTTATGTTTGGGTGAATATTGGGGTTGGGTTTAGGGTTGGGTAAGATGTATTTTTAATATCACACTGAATGGTATACTCTTGATGGGAAAATTTTTTGGATGGTTTTCCATTCTCCATTATAGCCTATGAGATTCTTTAGAATGAATGGGCCCATATGGTAAGGGTTAGGGTTAGAGTTCAGGACACACTTATGTTTGGGTGAATATTGGGTTTGGGTTTAGGGTTGGGTAAGATGTATTTTTAATATCACACTGAATGGTACATTCTTGATGGGGAAAATTTTTGGATGTTTTTCCATTCTCCATTATAGCCTATGAGATTCATTAGAATGAATGGGCCCATATGGTAAGGGTTAGGGTTAGGTTTAGAGTTCAGGACACACTTATGTTTGGGTGAATATTGGGGTTGGGTTAATAGTTGGGTAAGATGTATTTTTAATATCACACTGGATGGTACACTCTTGATGGGGAAAAATTTTGGATGTTTTTCCATTCTCCATTATAGCCTAAGAGATTCAATAAAATGAATGGGCCCATATGGTAAGGGTTAGGGTTAGGGTTAGAGTTCAGGACACACTTATGTTTGGGTGAATATTGGGGTTGGGTTGAGGGTTGGGTAAGATGTATTTTTAATATCACACTGAATAGTATACTCTTGATGGGAAAATTTTTTGGATGGTTTTCCATTCTCCATTATAGCCCATGAGATTCATTAGAATGAATGGTCCCATATGGTAAGCGTTATTGTTAGGGTTAGAGTTCAGGACACACTTATGTTTGGGTGAATATTGGGGTTGGGTTTAGGGTTGGGTAAGATGTATTTTTAATATCACACTGAATGGTATACTCTTGATGGGAAAATTTTTTGGATGGTTTTCCATTCTCCATTATAGCCCATGAGATTCATGAGAATGAATGGGCCCATATGTTAACGGTTAGGGTTAGGGTTAGAGTTCAGGACACACATATGCTCGGATTAAAATTGGGGTTTCGTTTAGGGTTGGGTAAGATGTATTTTTAATATCACACTGAATGGTACACTCTTGATGGGGAAATATTTTGGATGTTTTTCCATTCTCCATTATAGCCTATGAGATTCATTAAAATGAATGGGCCCATATGGTAAGGGTTAGGGTTTGAGTTAGAGTGCAGGACACACTTATGTTTGGGTGAATATTGGGGTTGGGTTTAGGGTTGGGTAAGAAGTATTTTTAATATCACACTGAATGGTATTCTCTTGATTGGAAAAATTTTTGGATGGTTTTCCGTTCTCCATTATAGCCTATGAGATTCTTTAGAATGAATGGGCCCATATGGTAAGGGTTAGGGTTAGGGTTAGAGTTCAGGACACACTTATGTTTGGGTGAATATTGGGGTTGGGTTTAGGGTTGGGTAAGATGTATTTTTAATATCACACTGAATGGTACACTCTTGATGGGGAAAAATTTTGGATGTTTTTCCATTCTCCATTATAGCCTATGAGATTCATTAGAATGAATGGGCCCATATGGTAAGGGTTAGGGTTAGGGTTAGAGTTCAGGACACACTTATGTTTGGGTGAATATTGGGGTTGGGTTTAGGGTTGGGTAAGATGTATTTTTAATATCACACTGAATGGTATACTCTTGATGGGAAAATTTTTTGGATGGTTTTCCATTCTCCATTATAGCCTATGAGATTCTTTAGAATGAATGGGCCCATATGGTAAGGGTTAGGGTTAGAGTTCAGGACACACTTATGTTTGGGTGAATATTGGGGTTGGGTTTAGGGTTGGGTAAGATGTATTTTTAATATCACACTGAATGGTACATTCTTGATGGGGAAAATTTTTGGATGTTTTTCCATTCTCCATTATAGCCTATGAGATTCATTAGAATGAATGGGCCCATATGGTAAGGGTTAGGGTTAGGTTTAGAGTTCAGGACACACTTATGTTTGGGTGAATATTGGGGTTGGGTTAATAGTTGGGTAAGATGTATTTTTAATATCACACTGGATGGTACACTCTTGATGGGGAAAAATTTTGGATGTTTTTCCATTCTCCATTAAAGCCTATGAGATTCATTAAAATGAATGGGCCCATATGGTAAGGATTAGGGTTAGGGTTAGAGTTCAGGACACACTTATGTTTGGGTGAATATTGGGGTTGGGTTTAGGGTTGGGTAAGATGTATTTTTAATATCACACTGAATGGTACACTCTTGATGGGGAAAATTTTTGGATGTTTTTCCATTCTCCATTATAACCTATGAGATTCTTTAGAATGAAAGGGCCCATATGGTAAGGGTTAGGGTTAGGGTTAGAGTTCAGGACACACTTATGTTTGGGTGAATATTGGGGTTGGGTTTAGGGTTGGGTAAGATGTATTTTTAATATCACACTGAATGGTACATTCTTGATGGGGAAAATTTTTGGATGTTTTTCCATTCTCCATTATAGCCTATGAGACTCATTAGAATGAATGGGCCCATATGGTAAGCGTTAGGGTTAGGTTTAGAGTTCAGGACACACTTATGTTTGGGTGAATATTGGGGTTGGGTTAATAGTTGGGTAAGATATATATTTAATATCACACTGAATGGTACATTCTTGATGGGGAAAAATTTTGGATGTTTTTCCATTCTCCATTATAGCCTAAGAGATTCATTAAAATGAATGGGCCCATATGGTAAGGGTTAGGGTTAGGGTTAGAGTTCAGGACACACTTATGTTTGGGTGAATATTGGGTTTGGGTTTAGGGTTGGGTAACATGTATTTTTAATATCACACTGAATGGTATACTCTTGATGGAAAATTTTTTTGGATGGTTTTCCATTCTCCATTATAGCCCATGAGATTCATTAGAATGAATGGGCCCATATGTTAACGGTTAGGGTTAGGGTTAGAGTTCAGGACACACATATGCTCGGATTAAAATTGGGGTTTCGTTTAGGGTTGGGTAAGATGTATTTTTAATATCACACTGAATGGTATACTCTTGATGGGAAAATTTTTTGGATGGTTTTCCATTCTCCTTTATTGCCTATGAGATTCATTAGAATGAATGGGCCCATATGGTAAGGGTTAGGGTTAGGGTTAGAGCTCAGGACACACTTATTTTTGGGTGAATATTGGGGTTGGATTTAGGATTGGGTAAGATGTATTTTTAATATCACACTGAATGGTATACTCTTGATGGGAAAAATTTTTGTATGGTTTTCCATTCTCCATTATAGCCTATGAGATTCATTAGAATGAATGGTCCCATATGGTAAGCGTTATTGTTAGGGTTAGAGTTCAGGACACACTTATGTTTGGGTGAATATTGGGGTTGGGTTTAGGGTTGGGTAAGAAGTATTTTTAATATCACACTGAATGGTATACTCTTGATGGGAAAATTTTTTGGATGGTTTTCCATTCTCCATTATAACCTATGAGATTCTTTAGAATGAAAGGGCCCATATGGTAAGGGTTAGGTTTAGGGTTAGAGTTCAGGACACACTTATGTTTGGGTGAATATTGGGGTTGGGTTTAGGGTTGGGTAAGATGTATTTTTAATATCACACTGAATGGTACATTCTTGATGGGGAAAATTTTTGGATGTTTTTCCATTCTCCATTATAGCCTATGAGATTCATTAGAATGAATGGGCCCATATGGTAAGCGTTAGGGTTAGGTTTAGAGTTCAGGACACACTTATGTTTGGGTGAATATTGGGGTTGGGTTAATAGTTGGGTAAGATATATTTTTAATATCACACTGAATGGTACATTCTTGATGGGGAAAAATTTTGGATGTTTTTCCATTCTCCATTATAGCCTAAGAGATTCATTAAAATGAATGGGCCCATATGGTAAGGGTTAGGGTTAGGGTTAGAGTTCAGGACACACTTATGTTTGGGTGAATATTGGGTTTGGGTTTAGGGTTGGGTAACATGTATTTTTAATATCACACTGAATGGTATACTCTTGATGGAAAAATTTTTTGGATGGTTTTCCATTCTCCATTATAGCCCATGAGATTCATTAGAATGAATGGGCCCATATGTTAACGGTTAGGGTTAGGGTTAGAGTTCAGGACACACATATGCTCTGATTAAAATTGGGATTTCGTTTAGGGTTGGGTAAGATGTATTTTTAATATCACACTGAATGGTATACTCTTGATGGGAAAATTTTTTGGATGGTTTTCCATTCTCCATTATAGCCTATGAGATTCATTAGAATGAATGGGCCCATATGGTAAGGTTTAGGGTTAGGGTTAGAGTTCAGGACACACTTATGTTTGGGTGAATATTGGGGTTGGGTTTAGGGTTGGGTAAGATGTATTTTTAATATCACACTGAATGGTACATTCTTGATGGGGAAAATTTTTGGATGTTTTTCCATTCTCCATTATAGCCTATGAGATTCATTAGAATGAATGGGCCCATATGGTAAGGGTTAGGGTTAGGTTTAGAGTTCAGGACACACTTATGTTTGGGTGAATATTGGGGTTGGGTTAATAGTTGGGTAAGATGTATTTTTAATATCACACTGAATGGTACACTCTTGATGGGGAAAAATTTTGGATGTTTTTCCATTCTCCATTATAGCCTAAGAGATTCAATAAAATGAATGGGCCCATAGGGTAAGGGTTAGGGTTAGGGTTAGAGTTCAGGACACACTTATGTTTGGGTGAATATTGGGGTTGGGTTTAGGGTTGGGTAAGATGTATTTTTAATATCACACTGAATGGTATACTCTTGATGGGAAAATTTTTTGGATGGTTTTCCATTCTCCATTATAGCCCATGAGATTCATTAGAATGAATGGGCCCATATGTTAACGGTTAGGGTTAGGGTTAGAGTTCAGGACACACATATGCTCGGATTAAAATTGGGGTTTCGTTTAGGGTTGGGTAAGATGTATTTTTAATATCACACTGAATGGTATACTCTTGATGGGAAAATTTTTTGGATGGTTTTCCATTCTCCTTTATTGCCTATGAGATTCATTAGAATGAATGGGCCCATATGGTAAGGGTTAGGGTTAGGGTTAGAGCTCAGGACACACTTATTTTTGGGTGAATATTGGGGTTGGATTTAGGGTTGGGTAAGATGTATTTTTAATATCACACTGAATGGTATACTCTTGATGGGAAAAATTTTTGTATGGTTTTCCATTCTCCATTATAGCCTATGAGATTCATTAGAATGAATGGTCCCATATGGTAAGCGTTATTGTTAGGGTTAGAGTTCAGGACACACTTATGTTTGGGTGAATATTGGGGTTGGGTTTAGGGTTGGGTAAGAAGTATTTTTAATATCACACTGAATGGTATACTCTTGATGGGAAAAATTTTTGGATGGTTTTCCATTCTCCATTATAACCTATGAGATTCTTTAGAATGAAAGGGCCCATATGGTAAGGGTTAGGTTTAGGGTTAGAGTTCAGGACACACTTATGTTTGGGTGAATATTGGGGTTGGGTTTAGGGTTGGGTAAGATGTATTTTTAATATCACACTGAATGGTACATTCTTGATGGGGAAAATTTTTGGATGTTTTTCCATTCTCCATTATAGCCTATGAGATTCATTAGAATGAATGGGCCCATATGGTAAGCGTTAGGGTTAGGTTTAGAGTTCAGGACACACTTATGTTTGGGTGAATATTGGGGTTGGGTTAATAGTTGGGTAAGATATATTTTTAATATCACACTGAATGGTACATTCTTGATGGGGAAAAATTTTGGATGTTTTTCCATTCTCCATTATAGCCTAAGAGATTCATTAAAATGAATGGGCCCATATGGTAAGGGTTAGGGTTAGGGTTAGAGTTCAGGACACACTTATGTTTGGGTGAATATTGGGTTTGGGTTTAGGGTTGGGTAACATGTATTTTTAATATCACACTGAATGGTATACTCTTGATGGAAAAAATTTTTGGATGGTTTTCCATTCTCCATTATAGCCCATGAGATTCATTAGAATGAATGGGCCCATATGTTAACGGTTAGGGTTAGGGTTAGAGTTCAGGACACACATATGCTCGGATTAAAATTGGGATTTCGTTTAGGGTTGGGTAAGATGTATTTTTAATATCACACTGAATGGTATACTCTTGATGGGAAAATTTTTTGGATGGTTTTCCATTCTCCATTATAGCCTATGAGATTCATTAGAATGAATGGGCCCATATGGTAAGGTTTAGGGTTAGGGTTAGAGTTCAGGACACACTTATGTTTGGGTGAATATTGGGGTTGGGTTTAGGGTTGGGTAAGATGTATTTTTAATATCACACTGAATGGTACATTCTTGATGGGGAAAATTTTTGGATGTTTTTCCATTCTCCATTATAGCCTATGAGATTCATTAGAATGAATGGGCCCATATGGTAAGGGTTAGGGTTAGGTTTAGAGTTCAGGACACACTTATGTTTGGGTGAATATTGGGGTTGGGTTAATAGTTGGGTAAGATGTATTTTTAATATCACACTGAATGGTACACTCTTGATGGGGAAAAATTTTGGATGTTTTTCCATTCTCCATTATAGCCTAAGAGATTCAATAAAATGAATGGGCCCATAGGGTAAGGGTTAGGGTTAGGGTTAGAGTTCAGGACACACTTATGTTTGGGTGAATATTGGGGTTGGGTTTAGGGTTGGGTAAGATGTATTTTTAATATCACACTGAATGGTATACTCTTGATGGGAAAATTTTTTGGATGGTTTTCCATTCTCCATTATAGCCCATGAGATTCATTAGAATGAATGGGCCCATATGTTAACGGTTAGGGTTAGGGTTAGAGTTCAGGACACACATATGCTCGGATTAAAATTGGGGTTTCGTTTAGGGTTGGGTAAGATGTATTTTTAATATCACACTGAATGGTATACTCTTGATGGGAAAATTTTTTGGATGGTTTTCCATTCTCCATTATAGCCCATGAGATTCATTAGAATGAATGGGCCCATATGTTAACGATTAGGGTTAGGGTTAGAGTTCAGGACACACATATGCTCGGATTAAAATTGGGGTTTCGTTTAGGGTTGGGTAAGATGAATTTTTAATATCACACTGAATGGTACACTCTTGATGGGGAAAAATTTTGGATGTTTTTCCTTTCTCCATTATAGCCTATGAGATTCATTAAAATGAATGGGCCCATATGGTAAGGGTTAGGGTTAGGGTTAGAGTTCAGGACACACTTATGTTTGGGTGAATATTGGGGGTGGGTTTAGGGTTGGGTAAGATGTATTTTTAATATCACACTGAATGGTATACTCTTGATGGGAAAATTTTTTGGATGGTTTTCCATTCTCCATTATAGCCTAAGAGATTCTTTAGAATGAATGGGCCCATATGGTAAGGGTTAGGGTTAGGGTTAGAGTTCAGGACACACTTATGTTTGGGTGAATATTGGGGTTGGGTTTAGGGTTGGGTAAGATGTATTTTTAATATCACACTGAATGGTACATTCTTGATGGGGAAAATTTTTGGATGTTTTTCCATTCTCCATTATAGCCTATGAGAATCATTAGAATGAATGGGCCCATATGGTAAGGGTTAGGGTTAGGTTTAGAGTTCAGGACACACTTATGTTTGGGTGAATATTGGGGTTGGGTTTAGGGTTGGGTAAGATGTATTTTTAATATCACACTGAATGGTATACTCTTGATGGGAAAATTTTTTGGATGGTTTTCCATTCTCCATTATAGCCCATGAGATTCATGAGAATGAATGGGCCCATATGTTAACGGTTAGGGTTAGGGTTAGAGTTCAGGACACACATATGCTCGGATTAAAATTGGGGTTTCGTTTAGGGTTGGGTAAGATGTATTTTTAATATCACACTGAATGGTACACTCTTGATGGGGAAATATTTTGGATGTTTTTCCATTCTCCATTATAGCCTATGAGATTCATTAAAATGAATGGGCCCATATGGTAAGGGTTAGGGTTTGAGTTAGAGTGCAGGACACACTTATGTTTGGGTGAATATTGGGGTTGGGTTTAGGGTTGGGTAAGAAGTATTTTTAATATCACACTGAATGGTATACTCTTGATTGGAAAATTTTTTGGATGGTTTTCCATTCTCCATTATAGCCTATGAGATTCTTTAGAATGAATGGGCCCATATGGTAAGGGTTAGGGTTAGGGTTAGAGTTCAGGACACACTTATGTTTGGGTGAATATTGGGGTTGGGTTTAGGGTTGGGTAAGATGTATTTTTAATATGACACTGAATGGTACACTCTTGATGGGGAAAAATTTTGGATGTTTTTCCATTCTCCATTATAGCCTATGAGATTCATTAGAATGAATGGGCCCATATGGTAAGGGTTAGGGTTAGGGTTAGAGTTCAGGACACACTTATGTTTGGGTGAATATTGGGGTTGGGTTTAGGGTTGGGTAAGATGTATTTTTAATATCACACTGAATGGTATACTCTTGATGGGAAAATTTTTTGGATGGTTTTCCATTCTCCATTATAGCCTATGAGATTCTTTAGAATGAATGGGCCCATATGGTAAGGGTTAGGGTTAGGGTTAGAGTTCAGGACACACTTATGTTTGGGTGAATATTGGGGTTGGGTTTAGGGTTGGGTAAGATGTATTTTTAATATCACACTGAATGGTACATTCGTGATGGGGAAAATTTTTGGATGTTTTTCCATTCTCCATTATAGCCTATGAGATTCATTAGAATGAATGGGCCCATATGGTAAGGGTTAGGGTTAGGTTTAGAGTTCAGGACACACTTATGTTTGGGTGAATATTGGGGTTGGGTTAATAGTTGGGTAAGATGTATTTTTAATATCACACTGGATGGTACACTCTTGATGGGGAAAAATTTTGGATGTTTTTCCATTCTCCATTATAGCCTAAGAGATTCAATAAAATGAATGGACCCATATGGTAAGGGTTAGGGTTAGGGTTAGAGTTCAGGACACACTTATGTTTGGGTGAATATTGGGGTTGGGTTTAGGGTTGGGTAAGATGTATTTTTAATATCACACTGAATAGTATACTCTTGATGGGAAAATTTTTTGGATGGTTTTCCATTCTCCATTATAGCCCATGAGATTCATTAGAATGAATGGTCCCATATGGTAAGCGTTATTGTTAGGGTTAGAGTTCAGGACACACTTATGTTTGGGTGAATATTGGGGTTGGGTTTAGGGTTAGGTAAGAAGTATTTTTAATATCACACTGAATGGTATACTCTTGATGGGAAAAATTTTTGGATGGTTTTCCATTCTCCATTATAACCTATGAGATTCTTTAGAATGAAAGGGCCCATATGGTAAGGGTTAGGTTTAGGGTTAGAGTTCAGGACACACTTATGTTTGGGTGAATATTGGGGTTGGGTTTAGGGTTGGGTAAGATGTATTTTTAATATCACACTGAATGGTACATTCTTGATGGGGAAAATTTTTGGATGTTTTTCCATTCTCCATTATAGCCTAAGAGATTCATTAAAATGAATGGGCCCATATGGTAAGGGTTAGGGTTAGGGTTAGAGTTCAGGACACACTTATGTTTGGGTGAATATTGGGTTTGGGTTTAGGGTTGGGTAACATGTATTTTTAATATCACACTGAATGGTATACTCTTGATGGAAAAATTTTTTGGATGGTTTTCCATTCTCCATTATAGCCCATGAGATTCATTAGAATGAATGGGCCCATATGTTAACGGTTAGGGTTAGGGTTAGAGTTCAGGACACACATATGCTCGGATTAAAATTGGGGTTTCGTTTAGGGTTGGGTAAGATGTATTTTTAATATCACACTGAATGGTATACTCTTGATGGGAAAATTTTTTGGATGGTTTTCCATTCTCCATTATAGCCTATGAGATTCATTAGAATGAATGGGCCCATATGGTAAGGTTTAGGGTTAGGGTTAGAGTTCAGGACACACTTATGTTTGGGTGAATATTGGGGTTGGGTTTAGGGTTGGGTAAGATGTATTTTTAATATCACACTGAATGGTACATTCTTGATGGGGAAAATTTTTGGATGTTTTTCCATTTTCCATTATAGCCTATGAGATTCATTAGAATGAATGGGCCCATATGGTAAGGGTTAGGGTTAGGTTTAGAGTTCAGGACACACTTATGTTTGGGTGAATATTGGGGTTGGGTTAATAGTTGGGTAAGATGTATTTTTAATATCACACTGAATGGTACACTCTTGATGGGGAAAAATTTTGGATGTTTTTCCATTCTCCATTATAGCCTAAGAGATTCAATAAAATGAATGGGCCCATAGGGTAAGGGTTAGGGTCAGGGTTAGAGTTCAGGACACACTTATGTTTGGGTGAATATTGGGGTTGGGTTTAGGGTTGGGTAAGATGTATTTTTAATATCACACTGAATGGTATACTCTTGATGGGAAAATTTTTTGGATGGTTTTCCATTCTCCATTATAGCCCATGAGATTCATTAGAATGAATGGGCCCATATGTTAACGGTTAGGGTTAGGGTTAGAGTTCAGGACACACATATGCTCGGATTAAAATTGGGGTTTCGTTTAGGGTTGGGTAAGATGTATTTTTAATATCACACTGAATGGTATACTCTTGATGGGAAAATTTTTTGGATGGTTTTCCATTCTCCATTATAGCCCATGAGATTCATTAGAATGAATGGGCCCATATGTTAACGATTAGGGTTAGGGTTAGAGTTCAGGACACACATATGCTCGGATTAAAATTGGGGTTTCGTTTAGGGTTGGGTAAGATGAATTTTTAATATCACACTGAATGGTACACTCTTGATGGGGAAAAATTTTGGATGTTTTTCCTTTCTCCATTATAGCCTATGAGATTCATTAAAATGAATGGGACCATATGGTAAGGGTTAGGGTTAGGGTTAGAGTTCAGGACACACTTATGTTTGGGTGAATATTGGGGGTGGGTTTAGGGTTGGGTAAGATGTATTTTTAATATCACACTGAATGGTATACTCTTGATGGGAAAATTTTTTTGGATGGTTTTCCATTCTCCATTATAGCCTATGAGATTCTTTAGAATGAATGGGCCCATATGGTAAGGGTTAGGGTTAGGGTTAGAGTTCAGGACACACTTATGTTTGGGTGAATATTGGGGTTGGGTTTAGGGTTGGGTAAGATGTATTTTTAATATCACACTGAATGGTACATTCTTGATGGGGAAAATTTTTGGATGTTTTTCCATTCTCCATTATAGCCTATGAGAATCATTAGAATGAATGGGCCCATATGGTAAGGGTTAGGGTTAGGTTTAGAGTTCAGGACACACTTATGTTTGGGTGAATATTGGGGTTGGGTTTAGGGTTGGGTAAGATGTATTTTTAATATCACACTGAATGGTATACTCTTGATGGGAAAATTTTTTGGATGGTTTTCCATTCTCCATTATAGCCCATGAGATTCATGAGAATGAATGGGCCCATATGTTAACGGTTAGGGTTAGGGTTAGAGTTCAGGACACACATATGCTCGGATTAAAATTGGGGTTTCGTTTAGGGTTGGGTAAGATGTATTTTTAATATCACACTGAATGGTACACTCTTGATGGGGAAATATTTTGGATGTTTTTCCATTCTCCATTATAGCCTATGAGATTCATTAAAATGAATGGGCCCATATGGTAAGGGTTAGGGTTTGAGTTAGAGTGCAGGACACACTTATGTTTGGGTGAATATTGGGGTTGGGTTTAGGGTTGGGTAAGAAGTATTTTTAATATCACACTGAATGGTATACTCTTGATTGGAAAATTTTTTGGATGGTTTTCCATTCTCCATTATAGCCTATGAGATTCTTTAGAATGAATGGGCCCATATGGTAAGGGTTAGGGTTAGGGTTAGAGTTCAGGACACACTTATGTTTGGGTGAATATTGGGGTTGGGTTTAGGGTTGGGTAAGATGTATTTTTAATATCACACTGAATGGTACACTCTTGATGGGGAAAAATTTTGGATGTTTTTCCATTCTCCATTATAGCCTATGAGATTCATTAGAATGAATGGGCCCATATGGTAAGGGTTAGGGTTAGGGTTAGAGTTCAGGACACACTTATGTTTGGGTGAATATTGGGGTTGGGTTTAGGGTTGGGTAAGATGTATTTTTAATATCACACTGAATGGTATACTCTTGATGGGAAAATTTTTTGGATGGTTTTCCATTCTCCATTATAGCCTATGAGATTCTTTAGAATGAATGGGCCCATATGGTAAGGGTTAGGGTTAGGGTTAGAGTTCAGGACACACTTATGTTTGGGTGAATATTGGGGTTGGGTTTAGGGTTGGGTAAGATGTATTTTTAATATCACACTGAATGGTACATTCTTGATGGGGAAAATTTTTGGATGTTTTTCCATTCTCCATTATAGCCTATGAGATTCATTAGAATGAATGGGCCCATATGGTAAGGGTTAGGGTTAGGTTTAGAGTTCAGGACACACTTATGTTTGGGTGAATATTGGGGTTGGGTTAATAGTTGGGTAAGATGTATTTTTAATATCACACTGGATGGTACACTCTTGATGGGGAAAAATTTTGGATGTTTTTCCATTCTCCATTATAGCCTAAGAGATTCAATAAAATGAATGGACCCATATGGTAAGGGTTAGGGTTAGGGTTAGAGTTCAGGACACACTTATGTTTGGGTGAATATTGGGGTTGGGTTTAGGGTTGGGTAAGATGTATTTTTAATATCACACTGAATAGTATACTCTTGATGGGAAAATTTTTTGGATGGTTTTCCATTCTCCATTATAGCCCATGAGATTCATTAGAATGAATGGTCCCATATGGTAAGCGTTATTGTTAGGGTTAGAGTTCAGGACACACTTATGTTTGGGTGAATATTGGGGTTGGGTTTAGGGTTAGGTAAGAAGTATTTTTAATATCACACTGAATGGTATACTCTTGATGGGAAAAATTTTTGGATGGTTTTCCATTCTCCATTATAACCTATGAGATTCTTTAGAATGAAAGGGCCCATATGGTAAGGGTTAGGTTTAGGGTTAGAGTTCAGGACACACTTATGTTTGGGTGAATATTGGGGTTGGGTTTAGGGTTGGGTAAGATGTATTTTTAATATCACACTGAATGGTACATTCTTGATGGGGAAAATTTTTGGATGTTTTTCCATTCTCCATTATAGCCTATGAGATTCATTAGAATGAATGGGCCCATATGGTAAGCGTTAGGGTTAGGTTTAGAGTTCAGGACACACTTATGTTTGGGTGAATATTGGGGTTGGGTTAATAGTTGGGTAAGATATATTTTTAATATCACACTGAATGGTACATTCTTGATGGGGAAAAATTTTGGATGTTTTTCCATTCTCCATTATAGCCTAAGAGATTCATTAAAATGAATGGGCCCATATGGTAAGGGTTAGGGTTAGGGTTAGAGTTCAGGACACACTTATGTTTGGGTGAATATTGGGGGTGGGTTTAGGGTTGGGTAAGATGTATTTTTAATATCACACTGAATGGTATACTCTTGATGGGAAAATTTTTTTGGATGGTTTTCCATTCTCCATTATAGCCTATGAGATTCTTTAGAATGAATGGGCCCATATGGTAAGGGTTAGGGTTAGGGTTAGAGTTCAGGACACACTTATGTTTGGGTGAATATTGGGGTTGGGTTTAGGGTTGGGTAAGATGTATTTTTAATATCACACTGAATGGTACATTCTTGATGGGGAAAATTTTTGGATGTTTTTCCATTCTCCATTATAGCCTATGAGAATCATTAGAATGAATGGGCCCATATGGTAAGGGTTAGGGTTAGGTTTAGAGTTCAGGACACACTTATGTTTGGGTGAATATTGGGGTTGGGTTTAGGGTTGGGTAAGATGTATTTTTAATATCACACTGAATGGTATACTCTTGATGGGAAAATTTTTTGGATGGTTTTCCATTCTCCATTATAGCCCATGAGATTCATGAGAATGAATGGGCCCATATGTTAACGGTTAGGGTTAGGGTTAGAGTTCAGGACACACATATGCTCGGATTAAAATTGGGGTTTCGTTTAGGGTTGGGTAAGATGTATTTTTAATATCACACTGAATGGTACACTCTTGATGGGGAAATATTTTGGATGTTTTTCCATTCTCCATTATAGCCTATGAGATTCATTAAAATGAATGGGCCCATATGGTAAGGGTTAGGGTTTGAGTTAGAGTGCAGGACACACTTATGTTTGGGTGAATATTGGGGTTGGGTTTAGGGTTGGGTAAGAAGTATTTTTAATATCACACTGAATGGTATACTCTTGATTGGAAAATTTTTTGGATGGTTTTCCATTCTCCATTATAGCCTATGAGATTCTTCAGAATGAATGGGCCCATATGGTAAGGGTTAGGGTTAGGGTTAGAGTTCAGGACACACTTATGTTTGGGTGAATATTGGGGTTGGGTTTAGGGTTGGGTAAGATGTATTTTTAATATCACACTGAATGGTACACTCTTGATGGGGAAAAATTTTGGATGTTTTTCCATTCTCCATTATAGCCTATGAGATTCATTAGAATGAATGGGCCCATATGGTAAGGGTTAGGGTTAGGGTTAGAGTTCAGGACACACTTATGTTTGGGTGAATATTGGGTTTGGGTTTAGGGTTGGGTAAGATGTATTTTTAATATCACACTGAATGGTATACTCTTGATGGGAAAATTTTTTGGATGGTTTTCCATTCTCCATTATAGCCTATGAGATTCTTTAGAATGAATGGGCCCATATGGTAAGGGTTAGGGTTAGGGTTAGAGTTCAGGACACACTTATGTTTGGGTGAATATTGGGGTTGGGTTTAGGGTTGGGTAAGATGTATTTTTAATATCACACTGAATGGTACATTCTTGATGGGGAAAATTTTTGGATGTTTTTCCATTCTCCATTATAGCCTATGAGATTCATTAGAATGAATGGGCCCATATGGTAAGGGTTAGGGTTAGGTTTAGAGTTCAGGACACACTTATGTTTGGGTGAATATTGGGGTTGGGTTAATAGTTGGGTAAGATGTATTTTTAATATCACACTGGATGGTACACTCTTGATGGTGAAAAATTTTGGATGTTTTTCCATTCTCCATTATAGCCTAAGAGATTCAATAAAATGAATGGGCCCATATGGTAAGGGTTAGGGTTAGGGTTAGAGTTCAGGACACACTTATGTTTGGGTGAATATTGGGGTTGGGTTGAGGGTTGGGTAAGATGTATTTTTAATATCACACTGAATAGTATACTCTTGATGGGAAAATTTTTTGGATGGTTTTCCATTCTCCATTATAGCCCATGAGATTCATTAGAATGAATGGTCCCATATGGTAAGCGTTATTGTTAGGGTTAGAGTTCAGGACACACTTATGTTTGGGTGAATATTGGGGTTGGGTTTAGGGTTAGGTAAGAAGTATTTTTAATATCACACTGAATGGTATACTCTTGATGGGAAAAATTTTTGGATGGTTTTCCATTCTCCATTATAACCTATGAGATTCTTTAGAATGAAAGGGCCCATATGGTAAGGGTTAGGGTTAGAGTTAGAGTTCAGGACACACTTATGTTTGGGTGAATATTGGGGTTGGGTTTAGGGTTGGGTAAGATGTATTTTTAATATCACACTGAATGGTACATTCTTGATGGGGAAAATTTTTGGATGGTTTTCCATTCTCCATTATAACCTATGAGATTCTTTAGAATGAAAGGGCCCATATGGTAAGGGTTAGGTTTAGGGTTAGAGTTCAGGACACACTTATGTTTGGGTGAATATTGGGGTTGGGTTTAGGGTTGGGTAAGATGTATTTTTAATATCACACTGAATGGTACATTCTTGATGGGGAAAATTTTTGGATGTTTTTCCATTCTCCATTATAGCCTATGAGATTCATTAGAATGAATGGGCCCATATGGTAAGCGTTAGGGTTAGGTTTAGAGTTCAGGACACACTTATGTTTGGGTGAATATTGGGGTTGGGTTAATAGTTGGGTAAGATATATTTTTAATATCACACTGAATGGTACATTCTTGATGGGGAAAAATTTTGGATGTTTTTCCATTCTCCATTATAGCCTAAGAGATTCATTAAAATGAATGGGCCCATATGGTAAGGGTTAGGGTTAGGGTTAGAGTTCAGGACACACTTATGTTTGGGTGAATATTGGGGGTGGGTTTAGGGTTGGGTAAGATGTATTTTTAATATCACACTGAATGGTATACTCTTGATGGGAAAATTTTTTTGGATGGTTTTCCATTCTCCATTATAGCCTATGAGATTCTTTAGAATGAATGGGCCCATATGGTAAGGGTTAGGGTTAGGGTTAGAGTTCAGGACACACTTATGTTTGGGTGAATATTGGGGTTGGGTTTAGGGTTGGGTAAGATGTATTTTTAATATCACACTGAATGGTACATTCTTGATGGGGAAAATTTTTGGATGTTTTTCCATTCTCCATTATAGCCTATGAGAATCATTAGAATGAATGGGCCCATATGGTAAGGGTTAGGGTTAGGTTTAGAGTTCAGGACACACTTATGTTTGGGTGAATATTGGGGTTGGGTTTAGGGTTGGGTAAGATGTATTTTTAATATCACACTGAATGGTATACTCTTGATGGGAAAATTTTTTGGATGGTTTTCCATTCTCCATTATAGCCCATGAGATTCATGAGAATGAATGGGCCCATATGTTAACGGTTAGGGTTAGGGTTAGAGTTCAGGACACACATATGCTCGGATTAAAATTGGGGTTTCGTTTAGGGTTGGGTAAGATGTATTTTTAATATCACACTGAATGGTACACTCTTGATGGGGAAATATTTTGGATGTTTTTCCATTCTCCATTATAGCCTATGAGATTCATTAAAATGAATGGGCCCATATGGTAAGGGTTAGGGTTTGAGTTAGAGTGCAGGACACACTTATGTTTGGGTGAATATTGGGGTTGGGTTTAGGGTTGGGTAAGAAGTATTTTTAATATCACACTGAATGGTATACTCTTGATTGGAAAATTTTTTGGATGGTTTTCCATTCTCCATTATAGCCTATGAGATTCTTCAGAATGAATGGGCCCATATGGTAAGGGTTAGGGTTAGGGTTAGAGTTCAGGACACACTTATGTTTGGGTGAATATTGGGGTTGGGTTTAGGGTTGGGTAAGATGTATTTTTAATATCACACTGAATGGTACACTCTTGATGGGGAAAAATTTTGGATGTTTTTCCATTCTCCATTATAGCCTATGAGATTCATTAGAATGAATGGGCCCATATGGTAAGGGTTAGGGTTAGGGTTAGAGTTCAGGACACACTTATGTTTGGGTGAATATTGGGTTTGGGTTTAGGGTTGGGTAAGATGTATTTTTAATATCACACTGAATGGTATACTCTTGATGGGAAAATTTTTTGGATGGTTTTCCATTCTCCATTATAGCCTATGAGATTCTTTAGAATGAATGGGCCCATATGGTAAGGGTTAGGGTTAGGGTTAGAGTTCAGGACACACTTATGTTTGGGTGAATATTGGGGTTGGGTTTAGGGTTGGGTAAGATGTATTTTTAATATCACACTGAATGGTACATTCTTGATGGGGAAAATTTTTGGATGTTTTTCCATTCTCCATTATAGCCTATGAGATTCATTAGAATGAATGGGCCCATATGGTAAGGGTTAGGGTTAGGTTTAGAGTTCAGGACACACTTATGTTTGGGTGAATATTGGGGTTGGGTTAATAGTTGGGTAAGATGTATTTTTAATATCACACTGGATGGTACACTCTTGATGGTGAAAAATTTTGGATGTTTTTCCATTCTCCATTATAGCCTAAGAGATTCAATAAAATGAATGGGCCCATATGGTAAGGGTTAGGGTTAGGGTTAGAGTTCAGGACACACTTATGTTTGGGTGAATATTGGGGTTGGGTTGAGGGTTGGGTAAGATGTATTTTTAATATCACACTGAATAGTATACTCTTGATGGGAAAATTTTTTGGATGGTTTTCCATTCTCCATTATAGCCCATGAGATTCATTAGAATGAATGGTCCCATATGGTAAGCGTTATTGTTAGGGTTAGAGTTCAGGACACACTTATGTTTGGGTGAATATTGGGGTTGGGTTTAGGGTTAGGTAAGAAGTATTTTTAATATCACACTGAATGGTATACTCTTGATGGGAAAAATTTTTGGATGGTTTTCCATTCTCCATTATAACCTATGAGATTCTTTAGAATGAAAGGGCCCATATGGTAAGGGTTAGGGTTAGAGTTAGAGTTCAGGACACACTTATGTTTGGGTGAATATTGGGGTTGGGTTTAGGGTTGGGTAAGATGTATTTTTAATATCACACTGAATGGTACATTCTTGATGGGGAAAATTTTTGGATGTTTTTCCATTCTCCATTATAGCCTATGAGATTCATTAGAATGAATGGGCCCATATGGTAAGCATTAGGGTTAGGTTTAGAGTTCAGGACACACTTATGTTTGGGTGAATATTGGGGTTGGGTTAATAGTTGGGTAAGATATATTTTTAATATCACACTGAATGGTACATTCTTGATGGGGAAAAATTTTGGATGTTTTTCCATTCTCCATTATAGCCTAAGAGATTCATTAAAATGAATGGGCCCATATGGTAAGGGTTAGGGTTAGGGTTAGAGTTCAGGACACACTTATGTTTGGGTGAATATTGGGTTTGGGTTTAGGGTTGGGTAACATGTATTTTTAATATCACACTGAATGGTATACTCTTGATGGAAAAATTTTTTGGATGGTTTTCCATTCTCCATTATAGCCCATGAGATTCATTAGAATGAATGGGCCCATATGTTAACGGTTAGGGTTAGGGTTAGAGTTCAGGACACACATATGCTCGGATTAAAATTGGGGTTTCGTTTAGGGTTGGGTAAGATGTATTTTTAATATCACACTGAATGGTATACTCTTGATGGGAAAATTTTTTGGATGGTTTTCCATTCTCCTTTATTGCCTATGAGATTCATTAGAATGAATGGGCCCATATGGTAAGGGTTAGGGTTAGGGTTAGAGCTCAGGACACACTTATTTTTGGGTGAATATTGGGGTTGGATTTAGGGTTGGGTAAGATGTATTTTTAATATCACACTGAATGGTATACTCTTGATGGGAAAAATTTTTGTATGGTTTTCCATTCTCCATTATAGCCTATGAGATTCATTAGAATGAATGGTCCCATATGGTAAGCGTTATTGTTAGGGTTAGAGTTCAGGACACACTTATGTTTGGGTGAATATTGGGGTTGGGTTTAGGGTTGGGTAAGAAGTATTTTTAATATCACACTGAATGGTATACTCTTGATGGGAAAAATTTTTGGATGGTTTTCCATTCTCCATTATAACCTATGAGATTCTTTAGAATGAAAGGGCCCATATGGTAAGGGTTAGGTTTAGGGTTAGAGTTCAGGACACACTTATGTTTGGGTGAATATTGGGGTTGGGTTTAGGGTTGGGTAAGATGTATTTTTAATATCACACTGAATGGTACATTCTTGATGGGGAAAATTTTTGGATGTTTTTCCATTCTCCATTATAGCCTATGAGATTCATTAGAATGAATGGGCCCATATGGTAAGCGTTAGGGTTAGGTTTAGAGTTCAGGACACACTTATGTTTGGGTGAATATTGGGGTTGGGTTAATAGTTGGGTAAGATATATTTTTAATATCACACTGAATGGTACATTCTTGATGGGAAAAATTTTGGATGTTTTTCCATTCTCCATTATAGCCTAAGAGATTCATTAAAATGAATGGGCCCATATGGTAAGGGTTAGGGTTAGGGTTAGAGTTCAGGACACACTTATGTTTGGGTGAATAATGGGTTTGGGTTTAGGGTTGGGTAACATGTATTTTTAATATCACAATGAATGGTATACTCTTGATGGGAAAATTTTTTGGATGGTTTTCCATTCTCCATTATAGCCCATGAGATTCATTAGAATGAATGGGCCCATATGTTAACGGTTAGGGTTAGGGTTAGAGTTCAGGACACACATATGCTCGGATTAAAATTGGGGTTTCGTTTAGGGTTGGGTAAGATGTATTTTTAATATCACACTGAATGGTATACTCTTGATGGGAAAATTTTTTGGATGGTTTTCCATTCTCCATTATAGCCCATGAGATTCATTAGAATGAATGGGCCCATATGTTAACGATTAGGGTTAGGGTTAGAGTTCAGGACACACATATGCTCGGATTAAAATTGGGGTTTCGTTTAGGGTTGGGTAAGATGAATTTTTAATATCACACTGAATGGTACACTCTTGATGGGGAAAAATTTTGGATGTTTTTCCTTTCTCCATTATAGCCTATGAGATTCATTAAAATGAATGGGCCCATATGGTAAGGGTTAGGGTTAGGGTTAGAGTTCAGGACACACTTATGTTTGGGTGAATATTGGGGGTGGGTTTAGGGTTGGGTAAGATGTATTTTTAATATCACACTGAATGGTATACTCTTGATGGGAAAATTTTTTGGATGGTTTTCCATTCTCCATTATAGCCTATGAGATTCTTTAGAATGAATGGGCCCATATGGTAAGGGTTAGGGTTAGGGTTAGAGTTCAGGACACACTTATGTTTGGGTGAATATTGGGGTTGGGTTTAGGGTTGGGTAAGATGTATTTTTAATATCACACTGAATGGTACATTCTTGATGGGGAAAATTTTTGGATGTTTTTCCATTCTCCATTATAGCCTATGAGAATCATTAGAATGAATGGGCCCATATGGTAAGGGTTAGGGTTAGGTTTAGAGTTCAGGACACACTTATGTTTGGGTGAATATTGGGGTTGGGTTTAGGGTTGGGTAAGATGTATTTTTAATATCACACTGAATGGTATACTCTTGATGGGAAAATTTTTTGGATGGTTTTCCATTCTCCATTATAGCCCATGAGATTCATGAGAATGAATGGGCCCATATGTTAACGGTTAGGGTTAGGGTTAGAGTTCAGGACACACATATGCTCGGATTAAAATTGGGGTTTCGTTTAGGGTTGGGTAAGATGTATTTTTAATATCACACTGAATGGTACACTCTTGATGGGGAAATATTTTGGATGTTTTTCCATTCTCCATTATAGCCTATGAGATTCATTAAAATGAATGGGCCCATATGGTAAGGGTTAGGGTTTGAGTTAGAGTGCAGGACACACTTATGTTTGGGTGAATATTGGGGTTGGGTTTAGGGTTGGGTAAGAAGTATTTTTAATATCACACTGAATGGTATACTCTTGATTGGAAAATTTTTTGGATGGTTTTCCATTCTCCATTATAGCCTATGAGATTCTTTAGAATGAATGGGCCCATATGGTAAGGGTTAGGGTTAGGGTTAGAGTTCAGGACACACTTATGTTTGGGTGAATATTGGGGTTGGGTTTAGGGTTGGGTAAGATGTATTTTTAATATCACACTGAATGGTACACTCTTGATGGGGAAAAATTTTGGATGTTTTTCCATTCTCCATTATAGCCTATGAGATTCATTAGAATGAATGGGCCCATATGGTAAGGGTTAGGGTTAGGGTTAGAGTTCAGGACACACTTATGTTTGGGTGAATATTGGGGTTGGGTTTAGGGTTGGGTAAGATGTATTTTTAATATCACACTGAATGGTATACTCTTGATGGGAAAATTTTTTGGATGGTTTTCCATTCTCCATTATAGCCTATGAGATTCTTTAGAATGAATGGGCCCATATGGTAAGGGTTAGGGTTAGGGTTAGAGTTCAGGACACACTTATGTTTGGGTGAATATTGGGGTTGGGTTTAGGGTTGGGTAAGATGTATTTTTAATATCACACTGAATGGTACATTCTTGATGGGGAAAATTTTTGGATGTTTTTCCATTCTCCATTATAGCCTATGAGATTCATTAGAATGAATGGGCCCATATGGTAAGGGTTAGGGTTAGGTTTAGAGTTCAGGACACACTTATGTTTGGGTGAATATTGGGGTTGGGTTTAGGGTTGGGTAAGATGTATTTTTAATATCACACTGAATGGTACATTCTTGATGGGGAAAATTTTTGGATGTTTTTCCATTCTCCATTATAGCCTATGAGATTCATTAGAATGAATGGGCCCATATGGTAAGCGTTAGGGTTAGGTTTAGAGTTCAGGACACACTTATGTTTGGGTGAATATTGGGGTTGGGTTAATAGTTGGGTAAGATATATTTTTAATATCACACTGAATGGTACATTCTTGATGGGGAAAAATTTTGGATGTTTTTCCATTCTCCATTATAGCCTAAGAGATTCATTAAAATGAATGGGCCCATATGGTAAGGGTTAGGGTTAGGGTTAGAGTTCAGGACACACTTATGTTTGGGTGAATAATGGGTTTGGGTTTAGGGTTGGGTAACATGTATTTTTAATATCACAATGAATGGTATACTCTTGATGGGAAAATTTTTTGGATGGTTTTCCATTCTCCATTATAGCCCATGAGATTCATTAGAATGAATGGGCCCATATGTTAACGGTTAGGGTTAGGGTTAGAGTTCAGGACACACATATGCTCGGATTAAAATTGGGGTTTCGTTTAGGGTTGGGTAAGATGTATTTTTAATATCACACTGAATGGTATACTCTTGATGGGAAAATTTTTTGGATGGTTTTCCATTCTCCATTATAGCCCATGAGATTCATTAGAATGAATGGGCCCATATGTTAACGATTAGGGTTAGGGTTAGAGTTCAGGACACACATATGCTCGGATTAAAATTGGGGTTTCGTTTAGGGTTGGGTAAGATGAATTTTTAATATCACACTGAATGGTACACTCTTGATGGGGAAAAATTTTGGATGTTTTTCCTTTCTCCATTATAGCCTATGAGATTCATTAAAATGAATGGGCCCATATGGTAAGGGTTAGGGTTAGGGTTAGAGTTCAGGACACACTTATGTTTGGGTGAATATTGGGGGTGGGTTTAGGGTTGGGTAAGATGTATTTTTAATATCACACTGAATGGTATACTCTTGATGGGAAAAATTTTTGGATGGTTTTCCATTCTCCATTATAGCCTATGAGATTCTTTAGAATGAATGGGCCCATATGGTAAGGGTTAGGGTTAGGGTTAGAGTTCAGGACACACTTATGTTTGGGTGAATATTGGGGTTGGGTTTAGGGTTGGGTAAGATGTATTTTTAATATCACACTGAATGGTACATTCTTGATGGGGAAAATTTTTGGATGTTTTTCCATTCTCCATTATAGCCTATGAGAATCATTAGAATGAATGGGCCCATATGGTAAGGGGTAGGGTTAGGGTTAGAGTTCAGGACACACTTATGTTTGGGTGAATATTGGGGTTGGGTTTAGGGTTGGGTAAGATGTATTTTTAATATCACACTGAATGGTATACTCTTGATGGGAAAATTTTTTGGATGGTTTTCCATTCTCCATTATAGCCCATGAGATTCATGAGAATGAATGGGCCCATATGTTAACGGTTAGGGTTAGGGTTAGAGTTCAGGACACACATATGCTCGGATTAAAATATTGGGGTTGGGTTTAGGGTTGGGTAAGATGTATTTTTAATATCACACTGAATGGTACATTCTTGATGGGGAAAATTTTTGGATGTTTTTCCATTCTCCATTATAGCCTATGAGATTCATTAGAATGAATGGGCCCATATGGTAAGCGTTAGGGTTAGGTTTAGAGTTCAGGACACACTTATGTTTGGGTGAATATTGGGGTTGGGTTAATAGTTGGGTAAGATATATTTTTAATATCACACTGAATGGTACATTCTTGATGGGGAAAAATTTTGGATGTTTTTCCATTCTCCATTATAGCCTAAGAGATTCATTAAAATGAATGGGCCCATATGGTAAGGGTTAGGGTTAGGGTTAGAGTTCAGGACACACTTATGTTTGGGTGAATATTGGGTTTGGGTTTAGGGTTGGGTAACATGTATTTTTAATATCACACTGAATGGTATACTCTTGATGGAAAAATTTTTTGGATGGTTTTCCATTCTCCATTATAGCCCATGAGATTCATTAGAATGAATGGGCCCATATGTTAACGGTTAGGGTTAGGGTTAGAGTTCAGGACACACATATGCTCGGATTAAAATTGGGGTTTCGTTTAGGGTTGGGTAAGATGTATTTTTAATATCACACTGAATGGTATACTCTTGATGGGAAAAATTTTTGGATGGTTTTCCATTCTCCTTTATTGCCTATGAGATTCATTAGAATGAATGGGCCCATATGGTAAGGTTTAGGGTTAGGGTTAGAGTTCAGGACACACTTATGTTTGGGTGAATATTGGGGTTGGGTTTAGGGTTGGGTAAGATGTATTTTTAATATCACACTGAATGGTACATTCTTGATGGGGAAAATTTTTGGATGTTTTTCCATTCTCCATTATAGCCTATGAGATTCATTAGAATGAATGGGCCCATATGGTAAGGGTTAGGGTTAGGTTTAGAGTTCAGGACACACTTATGTTTGGGTGAATATTGGGGTTGGGTTAATAGTTGGGTAAGATGTATTTTTAATATCACACTGAATGGTACACTCTTGATGGGGAAAAATTTTGGATGTTTTTCCATTCTCCATTATAGCCTAAGAGATTCAATAAAATGAATGGGCCCATAGGGTAAGGGTTAGGGTTAGGGTTAGAGTTCAGGACACACTTATGTTTGGGTGAATATTGGGGTTGGGTTTAGGGTTGGGTAAGATGTATTTTTAATATCACACTGAATAGTATACTCTTGATGGGAAAATTTTTTGGATGGTTTTCCATTCTCCATTATAGCCCATGAGATTCATTAGAATGAATGGTCCCATATGGTAAGCGTTATTGTTAGGGTTAGAGTTCAGGACACACTTATGTTTGGGTGAATATTGGGGTTGGGTTTAGGGTTAGGTAAGAAGTATTTTTAATATCACACTGAATGGTATACTCTTGATGGGAAAAATTTTTGGATGGTTTTCCATTCTCCATTATAACCTATGAGATTCTTTAGAATGAAAGGGCCCATATGGTAAGGGTTAGGGTTAGGGTTAGAGTTCAGGACACACTTATGTTTGGGTGAATATTGGGGTTGGGTTTAGGGTTGGGTAAGATGTATTTTTAATATCACACTGAATGGTACATTCTTGATGGGGAAAATTTTTGGATGTTTTTCCATTCTCCATTATAGCCTATGAGATTCATTAGAATGAATGGGCCCATATGGTAAGCGTTAGGGTTAGGTTTAGAGTTCAGGACACACTTATGTTTGGGTGAATATTGGGGTTGGGTTAATAGTTGGGTAAGATATATTTTTAATATCACACTGAATGGTACATTCTTGATGGGGAAAAATTTTGGATGTTTTTCCATTCTCCATTATAGCCTAAGAGATTCATTAAAATGAATGGGCCCATATGGTAAGGGTTAGGGTTAGGGTTAGAGTTCAGGACACACTTATGTTTGGGTGAATATTGGGTTTGGGTTTAGGGTTGGGTAACATGTATTTTTAATATCACACTGAATGGTATACTCTTGATGGAAAAATTTTTTGGATGGTTTTCCATTCTCCATTATAGCCCATGAGATTCATTAGAATGAATGGGCCCATATGTTAACGGTTAGGGTTAGGGTTAGAGTTCAGGACACACATATGCTCGGATTAAAATTGGGGTTTCGTTTAGGGTTGGGTAAGATGTATTTTTAATATCACACTGAATGGTATACTCTTGATGGGAAAAATTTTTGGATGGTTTTCCATTCTCCTTTATTGCCTATGAGATTCATTAGAATGAATGGGCCCATATGGTAAGGTTTAGGGTTAGGGTTAGAGTTCAGGACACACTTATGTTTGGGTGAATATTGGGGTTGGGTTTAGGGTTGGGTAAGATGTATTTTTAATATCACACTGAATGGTACATTCTTGATGGGGAAAATTTTTGGATGTTTTTCCATTCTCCATTATAGCCTATGAGATTCATTAGAATGAATGGGCCCATATGGTAAGGGTTAGGGTTAGGTTTAGAGTTCAGGACACACTTATGTTTGGGTGAATATTGGGGTTGGGTTAATAGTTGGGTAAGATGTATTTTTAATATCACACTGAATGGTACACTCTTGATGGGGAAAAATTTTGGATGTTTTTCCATTCTCCATTATAGCCTAAGAGATTCAATAAAATGAATGGGCCCATAGGGTAAGGGTTAGGGTTAGGGTTAGAGTTCAGGACACACTTATGTTTGGGTGAATATTGGGGTTGGGTTTAGGGTTGGGTAAGATGTATTTTTAATATCACACTGAATGGTATACTCTTGATGGGAAAATTTTTTGGATGGTTTTCCATTCTCCATTACAGCCCATGAGATTCATTAGAATGAATGGGCCCATATGTTAACGGTTAGGGTTAGGGTTAGAGTTCAGGACACACATATGCTCGGATTAAAATTGGGGTTTCGTTTAGGGTTGGGTAAGATGTATTTTTAATATCACACTGAATGGTATACTCTTGATGGGAAAATTTTTTGGATGGTTTTCCATTCTCCATTATAGCCCATGAGATTCATTAGAATGAATGGGCCCATTTGTTAACGATTAGGGTTAGGGGTTAGAGTTCAGGACACACATATGCTCGGATTAGAATTGGGGTTTCGTTTAGGGTTGGGTAAGATGAATTTTTAATATCACACTGAATGGTACACTCTTGATGGGGAAAAATTTTGGATGTTTTTCCTTTCTCCATTATAGCCTATGAGATTCATTAAAATGAATGGGCCCATATGGTAAGGGTTAGGGTTAGGGTTAGAGTTCAGGACACACTTATGTTTGGGTGAATATTGGGGTTGGGTTTAGGGTTGGGTAAGATGTATTTTTAATATCACACTGAATGGTATACTCTTGATGGGAAAATTTTTTGGATGGTTTTCCATTCTCCATTATAGCCTATGAGATTCTTTAGAATGAATGGGCCCATATGGTAAGGGTTAGGGTTAGGGTTAGAGTTCAGGACACACTTATGTTTGGGTGAATATTGGGGTTGGGTTTAGGGTTGGGTAAGATGTATTTTTAATATCACACTGAATGGTACATTCTTGATGGGGAAAATTTTTGGATGTTTTTCCATTCTCCATTATAGCCTATGAGAATCATTAGAATGAATGGGCCCATATGGTAAGGGTTAGGGTTAGGTTTAGAGTTCAGGACACACTTATGTTTGGGTGAATATTGGGGTTGGGTTTAGGGTTGGGTAAGATGTATTTTTAATATCACACTGAATGGTATACTCTTGATGGGAAAATTTTTTGGATGGTTTTCCATTCTCCATTATAGCCCATGAGATTCATGAGAATGAATGGGCCCATATGTTAACGGTTAGGGTTAGGGTTAGAGTTCAGGACACACATATGCTCGGATTAAAATTGGGGTTTCGTTTAGGGTTGGGTAAGATGTATTTTTAATATCACACTGAATGGTACACTCTTGATGGGAAAATATTTTGGATGTTTTTCCATTCTCCATTATAGCCTATGAGATTCATTAAAATGAATGGGCCCATATGGTACGGGTTAGGGTTTGAGTTAGACTGCAGGACACACTTATGTTTGGGTGAATATTGGGGTTGGGTTTAGGGTTGGGTAAGAAGTATTTTTAATATCACACTGAATGGTATACTCTTGATTGGAAAAATTTTTTGGATGGTTTTCCATTCTCCATTATAGCCTATGAGATTCTTTAGAATGAATGGGCCCATATGGTAAGGGTTAGGGTTAGGGTTAGAGTTCAGGACACACTTATGTTTGGGTGAATATTGGGGTTGGGTTTAGGGTTGGGTAAGATGTATTTTTAATATCACACTGAATGGTACACTCTTGATGGGGAAAAATTTTGGATGTTTTTCCATTCTCCATTATAGCCTATGAGATTCATTAGAATGAATGGGCCCATATGGTAAGGGTTAGGGTTAGGGTTAGAGTTCAGGACACACTTATGTTTGGGTGAATATTGGGGTTGGGTTTAGGGTTGGGTAAGATGTATTTTTAATATCACACTGAATGGTATACTCTTGATGGGAAAATTTTTTGGATGTTTTTCCATTCTCCATTATAGCCTATGAGATTCTTTAGAATGAATGGGCCCATATGGTAAGGGTTAGGGTTAGGGTTAGAGTTCAGGACACACTTATGTTTGGGTGAATATTGGGGTTGGGTTTAGGGTTGGGTAAGATGTATTTTTAATATCACACTGAATGGTATACTCTTGATGGGAAAATTTTTTGGATGGTTTTCCATTCTCCATTATAGCCCATGAGATTCATTAGAATGAATGGGCCCATATGTTAACGGTTAGGGTTAGGGTTAGAGTTCAGGACACACATATGCTCGGATTAAAATTGGGGTTTCGTTTAGGGTTGGGTAAGATGTATTTTTAATATCACACTGAATGGTATACTCTTGATGGGAAAATTTTTTGGATGGTTTTCCATTCTCCATTATAGCCCATGAGATTCATTAGAATGAATGGGCCCATATGTTAACGATTAGGGTTAGGGTTAGAGTTCAGGACACACATATGCTCTGATTAAAATTGGGGTTTCGTTTAGGGTTGGGTAAGATGAATTTTTAATATCACACTGAATGGTACACTCTTGATGGGGAAAAATTTTGGATGTTTTTCCTTTCTCCATTATAGCCTATGAGATTCATTAAAATGAATGGGCCCATATGGTACGGGTTAGGGTTTGAGTTAGACTGCAGGACACACTTATGTTTGGGTGAATATTGGGGTTGGGTTTAGGGTTGGGTAGGAAGTATTTTTAATATCACACTGAATGGTATACTCTTGATTGGAAAATTTTTTGGATGGTTTTCCATTCTCCATTATAGCCTATGAGATTCTTTAGAATGAATGGGCCCATATGGTAAGGGTTAGGGTTAGGGTTAGAGTTCAGGACACACTTATGTTTGGGTGAATATTGGGGTTGGGTTTAGGGTTGGGTAAGATGTATTTTTAATATCACACTGAATGGTACACTCTTGATGGGGAAAAATTTTGGATGTTTTTCCATTCTCCATTATAGCCTATGAGATTCATTAGAATGAATGGGCCCATATGGTAAGGGTTAGGGTTAGGGTTAGAGTTCAGGACACACTTATGTTTGGGTGAATATTGGGGTTGGGTTTAGGGTTGGGTAAGATGTATTTTTAATATCACACTGAATGGTATACTCTTGATGGGAAAATTTTTTGGATGTTTTTCCATTCTCCATTATAGCCTATGAGATTCTTTAGAATGAATGGGCCCATATGGTAAGGGTTAGGGTTAGGGTTAGAGTTCAGGACACACTTATGTTTGGGTGAATATTGGGGTTGGGTTTAGGGTTGGGTAAGATGTATTTTTAATATCACACTGAATGGTATACTCTTGATGGGAAAATTTTTTGGATGGTTTTCCATTCTCCATTATAGCCCATGAGATTCATTAGAATGAATGGGCCCATATGTTAACGGTTAGGGTTAGGGTTAGAGTTCAGGACACACATATGCTCGGATTAAAATTGGGGTTTCGTTTAGGGTTGGGTAAGATGTATTTTTAATATCACACTGAATGGTATACTCTTGATGGGAAAATTTTTTGGATGGTTTTCCATTCTCCATTATAGCCCATGAGATTCATTAGAATGAATGGGCCCATATGTTAACGATTAGGGTTAGGGTTAGAGTTCAGGACACACATATGCTCGGATTAAAATTGGGGTTTCGTTTAGGGTTGGGTAAGATGAATTTTTAATATCACACTGAATGGTACACTCTTGATGGGGAAAAATTTTGGATGTTTTTCCTTTCTCCATTATAGCCTATGAGATTCATTAAAATGAATGGGCCCATATGGTAAGGGTTAGGGTTTGGGTTAGAGTTCAGGACACACTTATGTTTGGGTGAATATTGGGGTTGGGTTTAGGGTTGGGTAAGATGTATTTTTAATATCACACTGAATGGTATACTCTTGATGGGAAAATTTTTTGGATGGTTTTCCATTCTCCATTATAGCCTATGAGATTCTTTAGAATGAATGGGCCCATATGGTAAGGGTTAGGGTTAGGGTTAGAGTTCAGGACACACTTATGTTTGGGTGAATATTGGGGTTGGGTTTAGGGTTGGGTAAGATGTATTTTTAATATCACACTGAATGGTACATTCTTGATGGGGAAAATTTTTGGATGTTTTTCCATTCTCCATTATAGCCTATGAGAATCATTAGAATGAATGGGCCCATATGGTAAGGGTTAGGGTTAGGTTTAGAGTTCAGGACACACTTATGTTTGGGTGAATATTGGGGTTGGGTTTAGGGTTGGGTAAGATGTATTTTTAATATCACACTGAATGGTATACTCTTGATGGGAAAATTTTTTGGATGGTTTTCCATTCTCCATTATAGCCCATGAGATTCATGAGAATGAATGGGCCCATATGTTAACGGTTAGGGTTAGGGTTAGAGTTCAGGACACACATATGCTCGGATTAAAATTGGGGTTTCGTTTAGGGTTGGGTAAGATGTATTTTTAATATCACACTGAATGGTACACTCTTGATGGGGAAATATTTTGGATGTTTTTCCATTCTCCATTATAGCCTATGAGATTCATTAAAATGAATGGGCCCATATGGTAAGGGTTAGGGTTTGAGTTAGAGTGCAGGACACACTTATGTTTGGGTGAATATTGGGGTTGGGTTTAGGGTTGGGTAAGAAGTATTTTTAATATCACACTGAATGGTATACTCTTGATTGGAAAATTTTTTGGATGGTTTTCCATTCTCCATTATAGCCTATGAGATTCTTTAGAATGAATGGGCCCATATGGTAAGGGTTAGGGTTAGGGTTAGAGTTCAGGACACACTTATGTTTGGGTGAATATTGGGGTTGGGTTTAGGGTTGGGTAAGATTTATTTTTAATATCACACTGAATGGTACACTCTTGATGGGGAAAAATTTTGGATGTTTTTCCATTCTCCATTATAGCCTATGAGATTCATAAGAATGAATGGGCCCATATGGTAAGGGTTAGGGTTAGGGTTAGAGTTCAGGACACACTTATGTTTGGGTGAATATTGGGGTTGGGTTTAGGGTTGGGTAAGATGTATTTTTAATATCACACTGAATGGTATACTCTTGATGGGAAAATTTTTTGGATGGTTTTCCATTCTCCATTATAGCCTATGAGATTCTTTAGAATGAATGGGCCCATATGGTAAGGGTTAGGGTTAGGGTTAGAGTTCAGGACACACTTATGTTTGGGTGAATATTGGGGTTGGGTTTAGGGTTGGGTAAGATGTATTTTTAATATCACACTGAATGGTACATTCTTGATGGGGAAAATTTTTGGATGTTTTTCCATTCTCCATTATAGCCTATGAGATTCATTAGAATGAATGGGCCCATATGCTAAGGGTTAGGGTTAGGTTTAGAGTTCAGGACACACTTATGTTTGGGTGAATATTGGGGTTGGGTTAATAGTTGGGTAAGATGTATTTTTAATATCACACTGGATGGTACACTCTTGATGGGGAAAAATTTTGGATGTTTTTCCATTCTCCATTATAGCCTAAGAGATTCAATAAAATGAATGGGCCCATATGGTAAGGGTTAGGGTTAGGGTTAGAGTTCAGGACACACTTATGTTTGGGTGAATATTGGGGTTGGGTTTAGGGTTGGGTAAGATGTATTTTTAATATCACACTGAATAGTATACTCTTGATGGGAAAATTTTTTGGATGGTTTTCCATTCTCCATTATAGCCCATGAGATTCATTAGAATGAATGGGACCATATGTTAACGGTTAGGGTTAGGGTTAGAGTTCAGGACACACATATGCTCGGATTAAAATTGGGGTTTCGTTTAGGGTTGGGTAAGATGTATTTTTAATATCACACTGAATGGTAACCTCTTGATGGGGAAAAATTTTGGATGTTTTTCCATTCTCCATTATAGCCTATGAGATTCATTAAAATGAATGGGCCCATATGGTAAGGGTTAGGGTTTGGGTTAGAGTTCAGGACACACTTATGTTTGGGTGAATATTGGGGTTGGGTTTAGGGTTGGGTAAGAAGTATTTTTAATATCACACTGAATGGTATACTCTTGATGGGAAAATTTTTTGGATGGTTTTCCATTCTCCATTATAGCCTATGAGATTCTTTAGAATGAATGGGCCCATATGGTAAGGGTTAGGGTTAGGGTTAGAGTTCAGGACACACTTATGTTTGGGTGAATATTGGGGTTGGATTTAGGGTTGGGTAAGATGTATTTTTAATATCACACTGAATGGTACACTCTTGATGGGGAAAAATTTTGGATGTTTTTCCATTCTCCATTATAGCCTATGAGATTCATTAGAATGAATGGGCCCATATGGTAAGGGTTAGGGTTAGGGTTAGAGTTCAGGACACACTTATGTTGGGTGAATATTGGGGTTGGGTTTAGGGTTGGGTAAGAAGTATTTTTAATATCACACTGAATGGTATACTCTTGATCGGAAAAATTTTTGGATGGTTTTCCATTCTCCATTATAGCCTATGAGATTCATTAGAATGAATGGGCCCATATGGTAAGGGTTAGGGTTAGGGTTAGAGCTCAGGATACACTTATGTTTGGGTGAATATTGGGGTTGGATTTAGGGTTGGGTAAGATGTATTTTTAATATCACACTGAATGGTATACTCTTGATGGGAAAATTTTTTGGATGGTTTTCCATTCTCCATTATAGCCTATGAGATTCATTAGAATGAATGGGCCCATATGGTAAGGGTTAGGGTTAGGGTTAGAGCTCAGGACACACTTATGTTTGGGTGAATATTGGGGTTGGGTAAATGGTTGGGTAAGATGTATTTTTAATATAACACTGAATGGTACACTCTTGATGGGGGAGAATTTTGGATGTTTTTCCATTCTCCATTTTAGCCTATGAGATTTATTAAAATGAATGGGCCCATATGGTAAGGGTTAGGGTTAGGGTTAGAGTTCAGAACACACTTATGTTTGGGTGAATATTGGGGTTGGGTTTAGGGTTGGGTAAGAAGAATTTTTAATATCACACTGAATGGTATACTCTTGATGGGAAAATTTTTTGGATAGTTTTCCATTCTCCATTATAGCCTATGAGATTCATTAGAATGAATGGGCCCATATGGTAAGGGTTAGGGTTAGGGTTAGAGCTCAGGACACACTTATGTTTGGGTGAATATTGCGGTTGGGTAAGATGTATTTTTAATATCACACTGAATGGTACACTCTTGATGGGGAAAAATTTTGGATGTTTTTCCATTCTCCATTATAGCCTATGAGATTCATTAAAATGAATGGGCCCATATGGTAAGGGTTAGGGTTAGGGTTAGAGTTCAGGACACACTTATGTTTGGGTGAATATTGGGGTTGGGTTTAGGGTTGGGTAAGAAGTATTTTTAATATCACACTGAATGGTATACTCTTGATGGGAAAATTTTTTGGATGGTTTTCCATTCTCCATTATAGCCTATGAGATTCATTAGAATGAATGGGCCCATATGGTAAGGGTTAGGGTTAGGGTTTGAGCTCAGGACACACTTATGTTTGGGTGACTATTGGGGTTGGGTTAATGGTTGGGTAAGATGTATTTTTAATATCACACTGAATGGTACACTCTTGATGGGGAAAATTATTTGGATGTTTTTCCATTCTCCATTATAGCCTATGAGATTCATTAGAATGAATGGGCCCATATGGTAAGGGTTAGGGTTAGGTTTAGAGTTCAGGACACACTTATGTTTGGGTGAATATTGGGGTTGGGTTAATAGTTGGGTAAGATGTATTTTTAATATCACACTGGATGGTACACTCTTGATGGGGAAAAATTTTGGATGTTTTTCTATTCTCCATTATAGCCTAAGAGATTCAAAAAATGAATGGGCCCATATGGTAAGGGTTAGGGTTAGGGTTAGAGTTCAGGACACACTTATGTTTGGGTGAATATTGGGGTTGGGTTTAGGGTTGGGTAAGATGTATTTTTAATATCACACTGAATGGTATACTCTTGATGGGAAAATTTTTTGGATGGTTTTCCATTCTCCATTATAGCCCATGAGATTCATTAGAATGAATGGGCCCATATGTTAACGGTTAGGGTTAGGGTTAGAGTTCAGGACACACATATGCTCGGATTAAAATTGGGGTTTCGTTTAGGGTTGGGTAAGATGTATTTTTAATATCACACTGAATGGTAACCTCTTGATGGGGAAAAATTATGGATGTTTTTCCATTCTCCATTATAGCCTATGAGATTCATTAAAATGAATGGGCCCATATGGTAAGGGTTAGGGTTTGGGTTAGAGTTCAGGACACACTTATGTTTGGGTGAATATTGGGGTTGGGTTTAGGGTTGGGTAAGAAGTATTTTTAATATCACACTGAATGGTATACTCTTGATTGGAAATTTTTTTGGATGGTTTTCCATTCTCCATTATAGCCTATGAGATTCTTTAGAATGAATGGGCCCATATGGTAAGGGTTAGGGTTAGGGTTAGAGTTCAGGACACACTTATGTTTGGTTGAATATTGGGGTTGGGTTTAGGGTTGGGTAAGATGTATTTTTAATATCACACTGAATGGTACACTCTTGATGGGGAAAAATTTTGGATGTTTTTCCATTCTCCATTATAGCCTATGAGATTCATTAGAATGAATGGGCCCATATGGTAATGGTTAGGGTTAGGGTTAGAGTTCAGGACACACTTATGTTGGGTGAATATTGGGGTTGGGTTTAGGGTTGGGTAAGAAGTATTTTTAATATCACACTGAATGGTATACTCTTGATCGGAAAATTTTTTGGATGGTTTTCCATTCTCCATTATAGCCTATGAGATTCATTAGAATGAATGGGCCCATATGGTAAGGGTTAGGGTTAGGGTTAGAGCTCAGGATACACTTATGTTTGGGTGAATATTGGGGTTGGATTTAGGGTTGGGTAAGATGTATTTTTAATATCACACTGAATGGTACACTCTTGATGGGGAAAAATTTTGGATGTTTTTCCATTCTCCATTATAGCCTATGAGATTCATTAGAATGAATGGGCCCATATGGTAAGGGTTAGGGTTAGGGTTAGAGTTCAGGACACACTTATGTTGGGTGAATATTGGGGTTGGGTTTAGGGTTGGGTAAGAAGTATTTTTAATATCACACTGAATGGTATACTCTTGATCGGAAAAATTTTTGGATGGTTTTCCATTCTCCATTATAGCCTATGAGATTCATTAGAATGAATGGGCCCATATGGTAAGGGTTAGGGTTAGGGTTAGAGCTCAGGATACACTTATGTTTGGGTGAATATTGGGGTTGGATTTAGGGTTGGGTAAGATGTATTTTTAATATCACACTGAATGGTATACTCTTGATGGGAAAATTTTTTGGATGGTTTTCCATTCTCCATTATAGCCTATGAGATTCATTAGAATGAATGGGCCCATATGGTAAGGGTTAGGGTTAGGGTTAGAGCTCAGGACACACTTATGTTTGGGTGAATATTTGGGTTGGGTTAATGGTTGGGTAAGATGTATTTTTAATATAACACTGAATGGTACACTCTTGATGGGGGAGAATTTTGGATGTTTTTCCATTCTCCATTTTAGCCTATGAGATTTATTAAAATGAATGGGCCCATATGGTAAGGGTTAGGGTTAGGGTTAGAGTTCAGAACACACTTATGTTTGGGTGAATATTGGGGTTGGGTTTAGGGTTGGGTAAGAAGAATTTTTAATATCACACTGAATGGTATACTCTTGATGGGAAAATTTTTTGGATAGTTTTCCATTCTCCATTATAGCCTATGAGATTCATTAGAATGAATGGGCCCATATGGTAAGGGTTAGGGTTAGGGTTAGAGCTCAGGACACACTTATGTTTGGGTGAATATTGCGGTTGGGTAAGATGTATTTTTAATATCACACTGAATGGTACACTCTTGATGGGGAAAAATTTTGGATGTTTTTCCATTCTCCATTATAGCCTATGAGATTCATTAAAATGAATGGGCCCATATGGTAAGGGTTAGGGTTAGGGTTAGAGTTCAGGACACACTTATGTTTGGGTGAATATTGGGGTTGGGTTTAGGGTTGGGTAAGAAGTATTTTTAATATCACACTGAATGGTATACTCTTGATGGGAAAATTTTTTGGATGGTTTTCCATTCTCCATTATAGCCTATGAGATTCATTAGAATGAATGGGCCCATATGGTAAGGGTTAGGGTTAGGGTTTGAGCTCAGGACACACTTATGTTTGGGTGACTATTGGGGTTGGGTTAATGGTTGGGTAAGATGTATTTTTAATATCACACTGAATGGTACACTCTTGATGGGGAAAATTATTTGGATGTTTTTCCATTCTCCATTATAGCCTATGAGATTCATTAGAATGAATGGGCCCATATGGTAAGGGTTAGGGTTAGGTTTAGAGTTCAGGACACACTTATGTTTGGGTGAATATTGGGGTTGGGTTAATAGTTGGGTAAGATGTATTTTTAATATCACACTGGATGGTACACTCTTGATGGGGAAAAATTTTGGATGTTTTTCTATTCTCCATTATAGCCTAAGAGATTCAAAAAATGAATGGGCCCATATGGTAAGGGTTAGGGTTAGGGTTAGAGTTCAGGACACACTTATGTTTGGGTGAATATTGGGGTTGGGTTTAGGGTTGGGTAAGATGTATTTTTAATATCACACTGAATGGTATACTCTTGATGGGAAAATTTTTTGGATGGTTTTCCATTCTCCATTATAGCCCATGAGATTCATTAGAATGAATGGGCCCATATGTTAACGGTTAGGGTTAGGGTTAGAGTTCAGGACACACATATGCTCGGATTAAAATTGGGGTTTCGTTTAGGGTTGGGTAAGATGTATTTTTAATATCACACTGAATGGTAACCTCTTGATGGGGAAAAATTTTGGATGTTTTTCCATTCTCCATTATAGCCTATGAGATTCATTAAAATGAATGGGCCCATATGGTAAGGGTTAGGGTTTGGGTTAGAGTTCAGGACACACTTATGTTTGGGTGAATATTGGGGTTGGGTTTAGGGTTGGGTAAGAAGTATTTTTAATATCACACTGAATGGTATACTCTTGATTGGAAAATTTTTTGGATGGTTTTCCATTCTCCATTATAGCCTATGAGATTCTTTAGAATGAATGGGCCCATATGGTAAGGGTTAGGGTTAGGGTTAGAGTTCAGGACACACTTATGTTTGGTTGAATATTGGGGTTGGGTTTAGGGTTGGGTAAGATGTATTTTTAATATCACACTGAATGGTACACTCTTGATGGGGAAAATTTTTGGATGTTTTTCCATTCTCCATTATAGCCTATGAGATTCATTAGAATGAATGGGCCCATATGGTAATGGTTAGGGTTAGGGTTAGAGTTCAGGACACACTTATGTTGGGTGAATATTGGGGTTGGGTTTAGGGTTGGGTAAGAAGTATTTTTAATATCACACTGAATGGTATACTCTTGATCGGAAAATTTTTTGGATGGTTTTCCATTCTCCATTATAGCCTATGAGATTCATTAGAATGAATGGGCCCATATGGTAAGGGTTAGGGTTAGGGTTAGAGCTCAGGATACACTTATGTTTGGGTGAATATTGGGGTTGGATTCAGGGTTGGGTAAGATGTATTTTTAATATCACACTGAATGGTATACTCTTGATGGGAAAAATTTTTGGATGGTTTTCCACTCTCCATTATAGCCTATGAGATTCATTAGAATGAATGGGCCCATATGGTAAGGGTTAGGGTTAGGGTTAGAGCTCAGGACACACTTATGTTTGGGTGAATATTGGGGTTGGGTTAATGGTTGGGTAAGATGTATTTTTAATATCACACTGAATGGTACACTCTTGATGGGGAAAAATTTTGGATGTTTTTCCATTCTCCATTATAGCCTATGAGATTCATTAGAATGAATGGGCCCATATGGTAATGGTTAGGGTTAGGGTTAGAGTTCAGGACACACTTATGTTGGGTGAATATTGGGGTTGGGTTTAGGGTTGGGTAAGAAGTATTTTTAATATCACACTGAATGGTATACTCTTGATCGGAAAAATTTTTGGATGGTTTTCCATTCTCCATTATAGCCTATGAGATTCATTAGAATGAATGGGCCCATATGGTAAGGGTTAGGGTTAGGGTTAGAGTTCCGGACACACTTATGTTTGGGTGAATATTGGGGTTGGGTTTAGGGTTGGGTAAGAAGTATTTTTAATATCACACTGAATGGAATACTCTTGATGGGAAAATTTTTTGGATGGTTTTCCATTCTCCATTATAGCCTATGAGATTCTTTAGAATGAATGGGCCCATATGGTAAGGGTTAGGGTTAGGGTTAGAGTTCAGGACACACTTATGTTTGGTTGAATATTGGGGTTGGGTTTAGGGTTGGGTAAGATGTATTTTTAATATCACACTGAATGGTACACTCTTGATGGGGAAAAATTTTGGATGTTTTTCCATTCTCCATTATAGCCTATGAGATTCATTAGAATGAATGGGCCCATATGGTAATGGTTAGGGTTAGGGTTAGAGTTCAGGACACACTTATGTTGGGTGAATATTGGGGTTGGGTTTAGGGTTGGGTAAGAAGTATTTTTAATATCACACTGAATGGTATACTCTTGATCGGAAAATTTTTTGGATGGTTTTCCATTCTCCATTATAGCCTATGAGATTCATTAGAATGAATGGGCCCATATGGTAAGGGTTAGGGTTAGGGTTAGAGCTCAGGATACACTTATGTTTGGGTGAATATTGGGGTTGGATTTAGGGTTGGGTAAGATGTATTTTTAATATCACACTGAATGGTATACTCTTGATGGGAAAAATTTTTGGATGGTTTTCCACTCTCTATTATAGCCTATGAGATTCATTAGAATGAATGGGCCCATATGGTAAGGGTTAGGGTTAGGGTTAGAGCTCAGGACACACTTATGTTTGGGTGAATATTGGGGTTGGGTTAATGGTTGGGTAAGATGTATTTTTAATATCACACTGAATGGTACACTCTTGATGGGGAAAAATTTTGGATGTTTTTCCATTCTCCATTATAGCCTATGAGATTCATTAGAATGAATGGGCCCATATGGTAATGGTTAGGGTTAGGGTTAGAGTTCAGGACACACTTATGTTGGGTGAATATTGGGGTTGGGTTTAGGGTTGGGTAAGAAGTATTTTTAATATCACACTGAATGGTATACTCTTGATCGGAAAAATTTTTGGATGGTTTTCCATTCTCCATTATAGCCTATGAGATTCATTAGAATGAATGGGCCCATATGGTAAGGGTTAGGGTTAGGGTTAGAGTTCCGGACACACTTATGTTTGGGTGAATATTGGGGTTGGGTTTAGGGTTGGGTAAGAAGTATTTTTAATATCACACTGAATGGAATACTCTTGATGGGAAAATTTTTTGGATGGTTTTCCATTCTCCATTATAGCCTATGAGATTCATTAGAATGAATGGGCCCATATGGTAAGGGTTAGGGTTAGGGTTTGAGCTCAGGACACACTTATGTTTGGGTGACTATTGGGGTTGGGTTAATGGTTGGGTAAGATGTATTTTTAATATCACACTGAATGGAACACTCTTGATGGGGAAAATTATTTGGATGTTTTTCCATTCTCCATTATAGCCTATGAGATTCATTAGAATGAATGGGCCCATATGGTAAGGGTTAGGGTTAGGTTTAGAGTTCAGGACACACTTATGTTTGGGTGAATATTGGGGTTGGGTTAATAGTTGGGTAAGATGTATTTTTAATATCACACTGGATGGTACACTCTTGATGGGGAAAAATTTTGGATGTTTTTCCATTCTCCATTATAGCCTATGAGATTCATTAGAATGAATGGGCCCATATGGTAAGGGTTAGGGTTAGGTTTAGAGTTCAGGACACACTTATGTTTGGGTGAATATTGGGGTTGGGTTAATGGTTGGGTAAGATGTATTTTTAATATCACACTGGATGGTACACTCTTGATGGGGAAAAATTTTGGATGTTTTTCTATTCTCCATTATAGCCTAAGAGATTCAAAAAATGAATGGGCCCATATGGTAAGGGTTAGGGTTAGGGTTAGAGTTCAGGACACACTTATGTTTGGGTGAATATTGGGGTTGGGTTTAGGGTTGGGTAAGATGTATTTTTAATATCACACTGAATGGTATACTCTTGATGGGAAAATTTTTTGGATGGTTTTCCATTCTCCATTATAGCCCATGAGATTCATTAGAATGAATGGGCCCATATGTTAACGGTTAGGGTTAGAGTTCAGGACACACATATGCTCGGATTAAAATTGGGGTTTCGTTTAGGGTTGGGTAAGATGTATTTTTAATATCACACTGAATGGTAACCTCTTGATGGGGAAAAATTATGGATGTTTTTCCATTCTCCATTATAGCCTATGAGATTCATTAAAATGAATGGGCCCATATGGTAAGGGTTAGGGTTTGGGTTAGAGTTCAGGACACACTTATGTTTGGGTGAATATTGGGGTTGGGTTTAGGGTTGGGTAAGAAGTATTTTTAATATCACACTGAATGGTATACTCTTGATTGGAAAATTTTTTGGATGGTTTTCCATTCTCCATTATAGCCTATGAGATTCTTTAGAATGAATGGGCCCATATGGTAAGGGTTAGGGTTAGGGTTAGAGTTCAGGACACACTTATGTTTGGTTGAATATTGGGGTTGGGTTTAGGGTTGGGTAAGATGTATTTTTAATATCACACTGAATGGTACACTCTTGATGGGGAAAAATTTTGGATGTTTTTCCATTCTCCATTATAGCCTATGAGATTCATTAGAATGAATGGGCCCATATGGTAATGGTTAGGGTTAGGGTTAGAGTTCAGGACACACTTATGTTGGGTGAATATTGGGGTTGGGTTTAGGGTTGGGTAAGAAGTATTTTTAATATCACACTGAATGGTATACTCTTGATCGGAAAATTTTTTGGATGGTTTTCCATTCTCCATTATAGCCTATGAGATTCATTAGAATGAATGGGCCCATATGGTAAGGGTTAGGGTTAGGGTTAGAGCTCAGGATACACTTATGTTTGGGTGAATATTGGGGTTGGATTTAGGGTTGGGTAAGATGTATTTTTAATATCACACTGAATGGTACACTCTTGATGGGGAAAAATTTTGGATGTTTTTCCATTCTCCATTATAGCCTATGAGATTCATTAGAATGAATGGGCCCATATGGTAAGGGTTAGGGTTAGGGTTAGAGTTCAGGACACACTTATGTTGGGTGAATATTGGGGTTGGGTTTAGGGTTGGGTAAGAAGTATTTTTAATATCACACTGAATGGTATACTCTTGATCGGAAAAATTTTTGGATGGTTTTCCATTCTCCATTATAGCCTATGAGATTCATTAGAATGAATGGGCCCATATGGTAAGGGTTAGGGTTAGGGTTAGAGCTCAGGATACACTTATGTTTGGGTGAATATTGGGGTTGGATTTAGGGTTGGGTAAGATGTATTTTTAATATCACACTGAATGGTATACTCTTGATGGGAAAATTTTTTGGATGGTTTTCCATTCTCCATTATAGCCTATGAGATTCATTAGAATGAATGGGCCCATATGGTAAGGGTTAGGGTTAGGGTTAGAGCTCAGGACACACTTATGTTTGGGTGAATATTTGGGTTGGGTTAATGGTTGGGTAAGATGTATTTTTAATATAACACTGAATGGTACACTCTTGATGGGGGAGAATTTTGGATGTTTTTCCATTCTCCATTTTAGCCTATGAGATTTATTAAAATGAATGGGCCCATATGGTAAGGGTTAGGGTTAGGGTTAGAGTTCAGAACACACTTATGTTTGGGTGAATATTGGGGTTGGGTTTAGGGTTGGGTAAGAAGAATTTTTAATATCACACTGAATGGTATACTCTTGATGGGAAAATTTTTTGGATAGTTTTCCATTCTCCATTATAGCCTATGAGATTCATTAGAATGAATGGGCCCATATGGTAAGGGTTAGGGTTAGGGTTAGAGCTCAGGACACACTTATGTTTGGGTGAATATTGCGGTTGGGTAAGATGTATTTTTAATATCACACTGAATGGTACACTCTTGATGGGGAAAAATTTTGGATGTTTTTCCATTCTCCATTATAGCCTATGAGATTCATTAAAATGAATGGGCCCATATGGTAAGGGTTAGGGTTAGGGTTAGAGTTCAGGACACACTTATGTTTGGGTGAATATTGGGGTTGGGTTTAGGGTTGGGTAAGAAGTATTTTTAATATCACACTGAATGGTATACTCTTGATGGGAAAATTTTTTGGATGGTTTTCCATTCTCCATTATAGCCTATGAGATTCATTAGAATGAATGGGCCCATATGGTAAGGGTTAGGGTTAGGGTTTGAGCTCAGGACACACTTATGTTTGGGTGACTATTGGGGTTGGGTTAATGGTTGGGTAAGATGTATTTTTAATATCACACTGAATGGTACACTCTTGATGGGGAAAATTATTTGGATGTTTTTCCATTCTCCATTATAGCCTATGAGATTCATTAGAATGAATGGGCCCATATGGTAAGGGTTAGGGTTAGGTTTAGAGTTCAGGACACACTTATGTTTGGGTGAATATTGGGGTTGGGTTAATAGTTGGGTAAGATGTATTTTTAATATCACACTGGATGGTACACTCTTGATGGGGAAAAATTTTGGATGTTTTTCTATTCTCCATTATAGCCTAAGAGATTCAAAAAATGAATGGGCCCATATGGTAAGGGTTAGGGTTAGGGTTAGAGTTCAGGACACACTTATGTTTGGGTGAATATTGGGGTTGGGTTTAGGGTTGGGTAAGATGTATTTTTAATATCACACTGAATGGTATACTCTTGATGGGAAAATTTTTTGGATGGTTTTCCATTCTCCATTATAGCCCATGAGATTCATTAGAATGAATGGGCCCATATGTTAACGGTTAGGGTTAGGGTTAGAGTTCAGGACACACATATGCTCGGATTAAAATTGGGGTTTCGTTTAGGGTTGGGTAAGATGTATTTTTAATATCACACTGAATGGTAACCTCTTGATGGGGAAAAATTTTGGATGTTTTTCCATTCTCCATTATAGCCTATGAGATTCATTAAAATGAATGGGCCCATATGGTAAGGGTTAGGGTTTGGGTTAGAGTTCAGGACACACTTATGTTTGGGTGAATATTGGGGTTGGGTTTAGGGTTGGGTAAGAAGTATTTTTAATATCACACTGAATGGTATACTCTTGATTGGAAAATTTTTTGGATGGTTTTCCATTCTCCATTATAGCCTATGAGATTCTTTAGAATGAATGGGCCCATATGGTAAGGGTTAGGGTTAGGGTTAGAGTTCAGGACACACTTATGTTTGGTTGAATATTGGGGTTGGGTTTAGGGTTGGGTAAGATGTATTTTTAATATCACACTGAATGGTACACTCTTGATGGGGAAAAATTTTGGATGTTTTTCCATTCTCCATTATAGCCTATGAGATTCATTAGAATGAATGGGCCCATATGGTAATGGTTAGGGTTAGGGTTAGAGTTCAGGACACACTTATGTTGGGTGAATATTGGGGTTGGGTTTAGGGTTGGGTAAGAAGTATTTTTAATATCACACTGAATGGTATACTCTTGATCGGAAAATTTTTTGGATGGTTTTCCATTCTCCATTATAGCCTATGAGATTCATTAGAATGAATGGGCCCATATGGTAAGGGTTAGGGTTAGGGTTAGAGCTCAGGATACACTTATGTTTGGGTGAATATTGGGGTTGGATTTAGGGTTGGGTAAGATGTATTTTTAATATCACACTGAATGGTATACTCTTGATGGGAAAAATTTTTGGATGGTTTTCCACTCTCCATTATAGCCTATGAGATTCATTAGAATGAATGGGCCCATATGGTAAGGGTTAGGGTTAGGGTTAGAGCTCAGGACACACTTATGTTTGGGTGAATATTGGGGTTGGGTTAATGGTTGGGTAAGATGTATTTTTAATATCACACTGAATGGTACACTCTTGATGGGGAAAAATTTTGGATGTTTTTCCATTCTCCATTATAGCCTATGAGATTCATTAGAATGAATGGGCCCATATGGTAATGGTTAGGGTTAGGGTTAGAGTTCAGGACACACTTATGTTGGGTGAATATTGGGGTTGGGTTTAGGGTTGGGTAAGAAGTATTTTTAATATCACACTGAATGGTATACTCTTGATCGGAAAAATTTTTGGATGGTTTTCCATTCTCCATTATAGCCTATGAGATTCATTAGAATGAATGGGCCCATATGGTAAGGGTTAGGGTTAGGGTTAGAGTTCCGGACACACTTATGTTTGGGTGAATATTGGGGTTGGGTTTAGGGTTGGGTAAGAAGTATTTTTAATATCACACTGAATGGAATACTCTTGATGGGAAAATTTTTTGGATGGTTTTCCATTCTCCATTATAGCCTATGAGATTCATTAGAATGAATGGGCCCATATGGTAAGGGTTAGGGTTAGGGTTTGAGCTCAGGACACACTTATGTTTGGGTGACTATTGGGGTTGGGTTAATGGTTGGGTAAGATGTATTTTTAATATCACACTGAATGGAACACTCTTGATGGGGAAAATTATTTGGATGTTTTTCCATTCTCCATTATAGCCTATGAGATTCATTAGAATGAATGGGCCCATATGGTAAGGGTTAGGGTTAGGTTTAGAGTTCAGGACACACTTATGTTTGGGTGAATATTGGGGTTGGGTTAATAGTTGGGTAAGATGTATTTTTAATATCACACTGGATGGTACACTCTTGATGGGGAAAAATTTTGGATGTTTTTCCATTCTCCATTATAGCCTAAGAGATTCAATAAAATGAATGGGCCCATATGGTAAGGGTTAGGGTTAGGGTTAGAGTTCAGGACACACTTATGTTTGGGTGAATATTGGGGTTGGGTTTAGGGTTGGGTAAGATGTATTTTTAATATCACACTGAATGGTATACTCTTGATGGGAAAATTTTTTGGATGGTTTTCCATTCTCCATTATAGCCCATGAGATTCATTAGAATGAATGGGCCCATATGTTAACGGTTAGGGTTAGGGTTGGAGTTCAGGACACACATATGCTCGGATTAAAATTGGGGTTTCGTTTAGGGTTGGGTAAGATGTATTTTTAATATCACACTGAATGGTAACCTCTTGATGGGGAAAAATTTTGGATGTTTTTCCATTCTCCATTATAGCCTATGAGATTCATTAAAATGAATGGGCCCATATGGTAAGGGTTAGGGTTTGGGTTAGAGTTCAGGACACACTTATGTTTGGGTGAATATTGGGGTTGGGTTTAGGGTTGGGTAAGAAGTATTTTTAATATCACACTGAATGGTATACTCTTGATTGGAAAATTTTTTGGATGGTTTTCCATTCTCCATTATAGCCTATGAGATTCTTTAGAATGAATGGGCCCATATGGTAAGGGTTAGGGTTAGGGTTAGAGTTCAGGACACACTTATGTTTGGGTGAATATTGGGGTTGGGTTTAGGGTTGGGTAAGATGTATTTTTAATATCACACTGAATGGTACACTCTTGATGGGGAAAAATTTTGGATGTTTTTCCATTCTCCATTATAGCCTATGAGATTCATTAGAATGAATGGGCCCATATGGTAATGGTTAGGGTTAGGGTTAGAGTTCAGGACACACTTATGTTGGGTGAATATTGGGGTTGGGTTTAGGGTTGGGTAAGAAGTATTTTTAATATCACACTGAATGGTATACTCTTGATCGGAAAATTTTTTGGATGGTTTTCCATTCTCCATTATAGCCTATGAGATTCATTAGAATGAATGGGCCCATATGGTAAGGGTTAGGGTTAGGGTTAGAGCTCAGGATACACTTATGTTTGGGTGAATATTGGGGTTGGATTTAGGGTTGGGTAAGATGTATTTTTAATATCACACTGAATGGTATACTCTTGATGGGAAAAATTTTTGGATGGTTTTCCATTCTCCATTATAGCCTATGAGATTCATTAGAATGAATGGGCCCATATGGTAAGGGTTAGGGTTAGGGTTAGAGCTCAGGACACACTTATGTTTGGGTGAATATTGGGGTTGGGTTAATGGTTGGGTAAGATGTATTTTTAATATCACACTGAATGGTACACTCTTGATGGGGAAAAATTTTGGATGTTTTTCCATTCTCCATTTTAGCCTATGAGATTCATTAAAATGAATGGGCCCATATGGTAAGGGTTAGGGTTAGGGTTAGAGTTCAGAACACACTTATGTTTGGGTGAATATTGGGGTTGGGTTTAGGGTTGGGTAAGAAGAATTTTTAATATCACACTGAATGGTATACTCTTGATGGGAAAATTTTTTGGATAGTTTTCCATTCTCCATTATAGCCTATGAGATTCATTAGAATGAATGGGCCCATATGGTAAGGGTTAGGGTTAGGGGTAGAGCTCAGGACACACTTATGTTTGGGTGAATATTGGGGTTGGGTAAGATGTATTTTTAATATCACACTGAATGGTACACTCTTGATGGGGAAAAATTTTGGATGTTTTTCCATTCTCCATTATAGCCTATGAGATTCATTAAAATGAATGGGCCCATATGGTAAGGGTTAGGGTTAGGGTTAGAGTTCAGGACACACTTATGTTTGGGTGAATATTGGGGTTGGGTTTAGGGTTGGGTAAGAAGTATTTTTAATATCACACTGAATGGTATACTCTTGATAGGAAAATTTTTTGGATGGTTTTCCATTCTCCATTATAGCCTATGAGATTCATTAGAATGAATGGGCCCATATGGTAAGGGTTAGGGTTAGGGTTAGAGCTCAGGACACACTTATGTCTGGGTGAATATTGGGGTTGGGTTTACGGTTGGGTAAGATGTATTTTTAATATCACACTGAATGGTACACTCTTGATGGGGAAAAATTTTGGATGTTTTTCCATTCTCCATTATAGCCTATGAGATTCATTAAAATGAATGGGCCCATATGGTAAGGGTTAGGGTTAGGGTTAGAGTTCCGGACACACTTATGTTTGGGTGAATATTGGGGTTGGGTTTAGGGTTGGGTAAGAAGTATTTTTAATATCACACTGAATGGTATACTCTTGATGGGAAAATTTTTTGGATGGTTTTCCATTCTCCATTATAGCCTATGAGATTCATTAGAATGAATGGGCCCATATGGTAAGGGTTAGGGTTAGGGTTTGAGCTCAGGACACACTTATGTTTGGGTGACTATTGGGGTTGGGTTAATGGTTGGGTAAGATGTATTTTTAATATCACACTGAATGGTACACTCTTGATGGGGAAAATTATTTCGATGTTTTTCCATTCTCCATTATAGCCTATGAGATTCATTAGAATGAATGGGCCCATATGGTAAGGGTTAGGGTTAGGTTTAGAGTTCAGGACACACTTATGTTTGGGTGAATATTGGGGTTGGGTTAATAGTTGGGTAAGATGTATTTTTAATATCACACTGGATGGTACACTCTTGATGGGGAAAAATTTTGGATGTTTTTCCATTCTCCATTATAGCCTAAGAGATTCAATAAAATGAATGGGCCCATATGGTAAGGGTTAGGGTTAGGGTTAGAGTTCAGGACACACTTATGTTTGGGTGAATATTGGGGTTGGGTTTAGGGTTGGGTAAGATGTATTTTTAATATCACACTGAATGGTATACTCTTGATGGGAAAATTTTTGGGATGGTTTTCCATTCTCCATTATAGCCCATGAGATTCATTAGAACGAATGGGCCCATATGTTAACGGTTAGGGTTAGGGTTAGGGTTAGAGTTCAGGACACACATATGCTCGGATTAAAATTGGGGTTTCGTTTAGGGTTGGGTAAGATGTATTTTTAATATCACACTGAATGGTACACTCTGGATGGGGAAAAATTTTGGATGTTTTTCCATTCTCCATTATAGCCTATGAGATTCATTAAAATGAATGGGCCCATATGGTAAGGGTTAGGGTTTGGGTTAGAGTTCAGGACACACTTATGTTTGGGTGAATATTGGGGTTGGGTTTAGGGTTGGGTAAGAAGAATTTTTAATATCACACTGAATGGTATACTCTTGATGGGAAAAATTTTTGGATAGTTTTCCATTCTCCATTATAGCCTATGAGATTCATTAGAATGAATGGGCCCATATGGTAATGGTTAGGGTTAGGGTTAGAGTTCAGGACACACTTATGTTGGGTGAATATTGGGGTTGGGTTTAGGGTTGGGTAAGAAGTATTTTTAATATCACACTGAATGGTATACTCTTGATCGGAAAATTTTTTGGATGGTTTTCCATTCTCCATTATAGCCTATGAGATTCATTAGAATGAATGGGCCCATATGGTAAGAGTTAGGGTTAGGGTTAGAGCTCAGGACACACTTATGTTTGGGTGAATATTGGGGTTGGGTTAATGGTTGGGTAAGATGTATTTTTAATATCACACTGAATGGTACACTCTTGATGGGGAAAAATTTTGGATGTTTTTCCATTCTCCATTATAGCCTATGAGATTCATTAAAATGAATGGGCCCATATGGTAAGGGTTAGGGTTAGGGTTAGAGTTCCGGACACACTTATGTTTGGGTGAATATTGGGGTTGGGTTTAGGGTTGGGTAAGAAGAATTTTTAATATCACACTGAATTTTATACTCTTGATGGGAAAATTTTTTGGATGGCTTTCCATTCTCCATTATAGCCTATGAGATTCATTAGAATGAATGGGCCCATATGGTAAGGGTTAGGGTTAGGGTTTGAGCTAAGGACACACTTATGTTTGGGTGACTATTGGGGTTGGGTTAATGGTTGGGTAAGATGTATTTTTAATATCACACTGAATGGTACTCTCTTGATGGGGAAAATTATTTGGATGTTTTTCCATTCTCCATTATAGCCTATCAGATTCATTAGAATGAATGGGCCCATATGGTAAGGGTTAGGGTTAGGGTTAGAGCTCAGGACACACTTATGTTTGGGTGAATATTGGGGTTGGGTTAATAGTTGGGTAAGATGTATTTTTAATATCACACTGGATGGTACACTCTTGATGGGGAAAAATTTTGGATGTTTTTCCATTCTCCATTATAGCCTAAGAGATTCAATAAAATGAATGGGCCCATATGGTAAGGGTTAGGGTTAGGGTTAGAGTTCAGGACACACTTATGTTTGGGTGAATATGGGGGTTGGGTTTAGGGTTGGGTAAGATGTATTTTTAATATCACACTGAATGGTATACTCTTGATGGGAAAATTTTTGGGATGGTTTTCCATTCTCCTTTATAGCCCATGAGATTCATTAGAATGAATGGGCCCATATGTTAACGGTTAGGGTTAGGGTTAGAGTTCAGGACACACATATGCTCGGATTAAAATTGGGGTTTCGTTTAGGGTTGGGTAAGATGTATTTTTAATATCACACTGAATGGTACACTCTGGATGGGGAAAAATTTTGGATGTTTTTCCATTCTCCATTATAGCCTATGAGATTCATTAAAATGAATGGACCCATATGGTAAGGGTTAGGGTTTGGGTTAGAGTTCAGGACACACTTATGTTTGGGTGAATATTGGGGTTGGGTTTAGGGTTGGGTAAGAAGTATTTTTAATATCACACTGAATGGTATACTCTTGATTGGAAAATTTTTTGGATGGTTTTCCATTCTCCATTATAGCCTATGAGATTCTTTAGTATGAATGGGCCCATATGGTAAGGGTTAGGTTTAGGGTTAGAGTTCAGGACACAATTATGTTTGGGTGAATATTGGGGTTGGGTTTATGGTTGGGTAAGATGTATTTTTAATATCACACTGAATGGTACACTCTTGATGGGGAAAAATTTTGGATGTTTTTCCATTCTCCATTATAGCCTATGAGATTCATTAGAATGAATGGGCCCATATGGTAAGGGTTAGGGTTAGGGTTAGAGTTCAGGACACACTTATGTTTGGGTGAATATTGGGGTTGGGTTTAGGGTTGGGTAAGATGTATTTTTAATATCACACTGAATGGTACATTCTTGATGGGGAAAAATTTTGGATGTTTTTCCATTCTCCATTATAGCCTATGAGATTCATTAGAATGAATGGGCCCATATGGTAAGGGTTAGGGTTAGGTTTAGAGTTCAGGACACACTTATGTTTGGGTGAATATTGGGGTTGGGTTAATAGTTGGGTAAGATGTATTTTTAATATCACACTGGATGGTACACTCTTGATGGGGAAAAATTTTGGATGTTTTTCCATTCTCCATTATAGCCTAAGAGATTCAATAAAATGAATGGGCCCGTATGGTAAGGGTTAGGGTTAGGGTTAGAGTTCAGGACACACTTATGTTTGGGTGAATATTGGGGTTGGGTTTAGGGTTGGGTAAGATGTATTTTTAATATCACACTGAATGGTATACTCTTGATGGTAAAAATTTTTGGATGGTTTTCCATTCTCCATTATAGCCCATGACATTCATTAGAATGAATGGGCCCATATGTTAACGGTTAGGGTTAGAGTTCAGGACACACATATGCTCGGATTAAAATTGGGGTTTCGTTTAGGGTTGGGTAAGATGTATTTTTAATATCACACTGAATGGTACACTCTTGATGGGGAATAATTTTGGATGTTTTTCCATTCTCCATTATAGCCTATGAAATTCATTAAAATGAATGGGCCCATATGGTAAGGGTTAGGGTTTGGGTTAGAGTTCAGGACACACTTATGTTTGGGTGAATATTGGGGTTGGGTTTAGGGTTGGGTAAGAAGTATTTTTTATATCACACTGAATGGTACACTCTTGATGGGGAAAAATTTTGGATGTTTTTCCATTCTCCATTATAGCCTATGAGATTCATTAAATTAATCGGCCCATATGGTAAGGGTTAGGGTTAGAGTTCAGGACACACTTATGTTTGGGTGAATATTGGGGTTGGGTTTAGGGTTGGGTAAGAAGTATTTTTAATATCACACTGAATGGTATACTCTTGATCGGAAAATTTTTTGGATCGTTTTCTATTCTCCATTATAGCCTATGAGATTCATTAGAATGAATGGGCCCATATTATAAGGGTTAGGGTTAGGGTTAGAGTTCAGGACACACTTATGTTTGGGTGAATATTGGGGTTGGGTTTAGGGTTGGGTAAGATGTATTTTGAATATCACACTGAATGGTACACTCTTGATGGGGAAAAATTTTGGATGTTTTTCCATTCTCCATTATAGCCTATGAGATTCATTAGAATGAATGGGCCCATATGGTAAGGGTTAGGGTTAGGGTTAGAGTTCAGGACACACATATGCTCGGATTAAAATTGGGGTTTCTTTTAGGGTTGGGTAAGATGTATTTTTAATATCACACTGAATGGTATACTCTTGATGGGAAAATTTTTTGGATGGTTTTCCATTCTCCATTATAGCCTATGAGATTCTTTAGAATGAATGGGCCCATATGGTAAGGGTTAGGGTTAGGGTTAGAGTTCAGGACACACTTATGTTTGGGTGAATATTGGGGTTGGGTTTAGGGTTGGGTAAGATGTATTTTTAATATCACACTGAATGGTACATTCTTGATGGGGAAAATTTTTGGATGTTTTTCCATTCTCCATTATAGCCTATGAGATTCATTAGAATGAATGGGCCCATATGGTAACGTTTAGGGTTAGGTTTAGAGTTCAGGACACACTTATGTTTGGGTGAATATTGGGGTTGGGTTAATAGTTGGGTAAGATGTATTTTTAATATCACACTGGATGGTACACTCTTGATGGGGAAAAATTTTGGATGTTTTTCCATTCTCCATTATAGCCTAAGAGATTCAATAAAATGAATAGGCCCATATGGTTAGGGTTAGGGTTAGAGCTCAGGACAAACTTATGTCTGGGTGAATATTGGGGTTGGGTTTACGGTTGGGTAAGATGTATTTTTTATATCACACTGAATGGTGCACTCTTGATGGGGAAAAATTTTGGATGTTTTTCCATTCTCCATTATAGCCTATGAGATTCATTAAATTAACGGGCCCATATGGTAAGGGTTAGGGTTAGAGTTCAGGACACACTTATGTTTGGGTGAATATTGGGGTTGGGTTTAGGGTTGGGTAAGATGTATTTTTAATATCACACTGAATGGTACACTCTTGATGGGGAAAATTTTTGGATGTTTTTCCATTCTCCATTATAGCCTATGAGATTCATTAAAATGAATGGGCCCATATGGTAAGGGTTAGGGTAGAGTTCAGGACACACTTATGTTTGGGTGAATATTGGGGTTGGGTTCAGGGTTGGGTAAGATGTATTTTTAATATCACACTGAATGGTACACTCTTGATGGGGAAAAATTTTGGATGTTTTTCCATTCTCCCTTATAGCCTATGAGATTCATTAAAATGAATGGGCCCATATGGTTAGGGTTAGGGTTAGAGTTCAGGACACACTTATGTTTGGGTGAATATTGGGGTTGGGTTTAGGGTTGGGTAAGAAGAATTTTTAATATCACACTGAATGGTATACTCTTGATGGGAAAATATTTTGGATGGTTTTCCATTCTCCATTATAGCTTATGAGATTCATTAGAATGAATGGGCCCATATGGTAAGGGTTAGGGTTAGGGTTAGAGCTCAGGACACACTTATGTTTGGGTGAATATTGGGTTGGGTTAATGGTTGGGTAAGATGTATTTTTAATATCACACTGAATGGTACACTCTTGATGGGGAAAAATTTTGGATGTTTTTCCATTCTCCATTATAGCCTATGAGATTCATTAAAATGAATGGGCCCATATGGTAAGGGTTAGGGTTAGGGTTAGAGTTCAGGGCACACTTATGTTTGGGTGAATATTGGGGTTGGGTTTAGGGTTGGGTAAGAAGTATTTTTAATATCACACTGAATAGTATACTCTTGATGGGAAAATTTTTTGGATGGTTTTCCATTCTCCATTATAGCCTATGAGATTCTTTAGAATGAATGGGCCCATATGGTAAGGGTTAGGGTTAGTGTTAGAGTTCAGGACACACTTTTGTTTGGGTGAATATTCGGGTTGGGTTTAGGGTTGGGTAAGATGTATTTTGAATATCACACTGAATGGTACACTCTTGATGGGGAAAAATTTTGGATGTTTTTCCATTCTCCATTATAGCCTATGAGATTCATTAGAATGAATGGGCCCATATGGTAAGGGTTAGGGTTAGGGTTAGAGTTCAGGACACACTTATGTTGGGTGAATATTGGGGTTGGGTTTAGGGTTGGGTAAGAAGTATTTTTAATATCACACTGAATGGTATACTCTTGATTGGAAAATTTTTTGGATGGTTTTCCATTCTCCATTATAGCCTATGAGATTCATTAGAATGAATGGGCCCATATGGTAAGAGTTAGGGTTAGGGTTAGAGCTCAGGATACACTTATGTTTGGGTGAATATTGGGGTTGGATTTAGGGTTGGGTAAGATGTATTTTTAATATCACACTGAATGGTATACTCTTGATGGGAAAAATTTTTGGATGGTTTTCCATTCTCCATTATAGCCTATGAGATTCATTAGAATGAATGGGCCCATATGGTAAGAGTTAGGGTTAGGGTTAGAGCTCAGGACACACTTATGTTTGGGTGAATATTGGGGTTGGGTTAATGGTTGGGTAAGATGTATTTTTAATATAACACTGAATGGTACACTCTTGATGGGGAAAAGTTTTGGATGTTTTTCCATTCTCCATTATAGCCTATGAGATTCATAAGAATGAATGGGCCCATATGGTAAGGGTTAGGGTTAGGGTTAGAGCTCAGGACACACTTATGTTTGGGTGAATATTGGGGTTGGGTTTAGGGTTGGGTAAGATGTATTTTTAATATCACACTGAATGGTACATTCTTGATGGGAAAAATCTTTCGATGGTTTTCTATTCTCCATTATAGCCTATGAGATTCATTAGAATGAATGGGCCCATATGGTAAGGGTTAGGGTTAGGGTTAGAGCTCAGGACACACTTATGTTTGGTTGAATATTGGTGTTGGGTTAATGGTTGGGCAAGATGTATTTTTAATATCACACTGAATGGTACACTCTTGATGGGGAAAAATTTTGGATGTTTTTCCATTCTCCATTATAGCCTATGAGATTCATTAAAATGAATGGGCCCATATGGTAAGGGTTAGGGTTAGGGTTAGAGTTCAAGACACACTTATGTTTGGGTGAATATTGGGGTTGGGTTTAGGGTTGGGTAAGAAGTATTTTTAATATCACACTGAATGGTATACTCTTGATCGGAAAATTTTTGGATGGTTTTCCATTCTCCATTATAGCCTATGAGATTCATTAGAATGAATGGGCCCATATGGTAAGGGTTAGGGTTAGGGTTAGAGCTCAGGACACACTTATGTCTGGGTGAATATTGGGGTTGGGTTTACGGTTGGGTAAGATGTATTTTTTATATCACACTGAATGGTACACTCTTGATGGGGAAAAATTTTGGATGTTTTTCCATTCTCCATTATAGCCTATTAGATTCATTAAATTAATGGGCCCATATGGTTAGGGTTAGGGTTAGAGTTCAGGACACACTTATGTTTGGGTGAATATTGGGGTTGGGTTTAGGGTTGGGTAAGATGTATTTTTAATATCACACTGAATGGTACACTCTTGATGGGGAAAATTTTTGGATGTTTTTCCATTCTCCATTATAGCCTATGAGATTCATTAAAATGAATGGGCCCATATGGTAAGGGTTAGGGTAGAGTTCAGGACACACTTATGTTTGGGTGAATATTGGGGTTGGGTTCAGGGTTGGGTAAGATGTATTTTTAATATCACACTGAATGGTACACTCTTGATGGGGAAAAATTTTGGATGTTTTTCCATTCTCCCTTATAGCCTATGAGATTCATTAAAATGAATGGGCCCATATGGTAAGGGTTAGGGTTAGGGTTAGAGTTCAGGACACACTTATGTTTGGGTGAATATTGGGGTTGGTTTAGGGTTGGGTAAGAAGAATTTTTAATATCACACTGAATGGTATACTCTTGATGGGAAAATATTTTGGATGGTTTTCCATTCTCCATTATAGCCTATTAGATTCATTAGAATGAATGGGCCCATATGGTAAGGGTTAGGGTTAGGGTTAGAGCTCAGGACACACTTATGTTTGGGTGAATATTGGGTTGGGTTAATGGTTGGGTAAGATGTATTTTTAATATCACACTGAATGGTACACTCTTGATGGGGAAAAATTTTGGTTGTTTTTCCATTCTCCATTATAGCCTATGAGATTCATTAAAATGAATGGGCCCATATGGTAAGGGTTAGGGTTAGGGTTAGAGTTCAGGACACACTTATGTTTGGGTGAATATTGGGGTTGGGTTTAGGGTTGGGTAAGAAGTATTTTTAATATCACACTGAATGGTATACTCTTGAAAGGAAAATTTTTTGGATGGTTTTCCATTCTCCATTATAGCCTATGAGATTCATTAGAATGAATGGTCCTATATGGTAAGGGTTAGGGTTAGGGTTAGAGCTCAGGACACACTTATGTCTGGGTGAATATTGGGGTTGGGTTAATAGTTGGGTAAGATGTATTTTTAATATCATACTGAATGGTACACTCTTGATGGGGAAAAATTTTGGATGTTTTTCCATTCTCCATTATAGCCTATGAGATTCATTAAAATGAATGGGCCCATATGGTAAGGGTTAGGGTTAGGGTTAGAGTTCAGGACACACTTATGTTTGGGTGAATATTGGGGGTGGGTTTAGGGTTGGGTAAGACGAATTTTTAATATCACACTGAATGGTATACTCTTGATGGGAAAAATTTTTGGATAGTTTTCCATTCTCCATTATAGCCTATGAGATTCATTAGAATGAATGGGCCCATATGGTAAGGGTTAGGGTTAGGGTTAGAGCTCAGGACACTCTTATGTTTGGGTGAATATTGGGGTTGGGTAAGATGTATTTTTAATATCACACTGAATGGTACACTCTTGATGGGGAAAAAGTTTGGATGTTTTTCCATTCTCCATTATAGCCTATGAGATTCATTAAAATGAATGGGCCCATATGGTAAGGGTTAGGGTTAGGGTTAGAGTTCAGGACACACTTATGTTTGGGTGAATATTGGGGTTGGGTTTAGGGTTGGGTAAGAAGTATTTTTAATATCACACTGAATGGTATACTCTTGATAGGAAAATTTTTTTGATGGTTTTCCATTCTCCATTATAGCCTATGAGATTCATAAGAATGAATGGGCCCATATGGTAAGGGTTAGAGCTCAGGACACACTTATGTTTGGGTGAACATTGGGGTTGGGTTTAGGGTTGGGTAAGATGTATTTTTAATATCACACTGAATGGTACATTCTTGATGGATAAAATCTTTGGATGTTTTTCCATTCTCCATTATAGCCTATGAGATTCATTAGAATGAATGGGCCCATATGGTAAGGGTTAGGGTTAGGGTTAGAGCTCAGGACACACTTATGTCTGGGTGAATATTGGGGTTGGGTTAATAGTTGGGTAAGATGTATTTTTAATATCACACTGAATGGTACACTCTTGATGGGGAAAAATTTTGGATGTTTTTCCATTCTCCATTATAGCCTATGAGATTCATTAAAATGAATGGGCCCATATGGTAAGGGTTAGGGTTTGGGTTAGAGTTCAGGACACACTTATGTTTGGGTGAATATTGGGGTTGGGTTTAGGGTTGGGTAAGAAGTATTTTTAATATCACACTGAATGGTATACTCTTGATCGGAAAATTTTTTGGATCGTTTTCCATTCTCCATTATAGCCTATGAGATTCATTAGAATGAATGGGCCCATATGGTAAGGGTTAGGGTTAGGGTTAGAGCTCAGGACAAACTTATGTCTGGGTGAATATTGGGGTTGGGTTTACGGTTGGGTAAGATGTATTTTTTATATCACACTGAATGGTACACTCTTGATGGGGAAAAATTTTGGATGTTTTTCCATTCTCCATTATAGCCTATGAGATTCATTAAATTAACGGGCCCATATGGTAAGGGTTAGGGTTAGAGTTCAGGACACACTTATGTTTGGGTGAATATTGGGGTTGGGTTTAGGGTTGGGTAAGATGTATTTTTAATATCACACTGAATGGTACACTCTTGATGGGGAAAATTTTTGGATGTTTTTCCATTCTCCATTATAGCCTATGAGATTCATTAAAATGAATGGGCCCATATGGTAAGGGTTAGGGTAGAGTTCAGGACACACTTATGTTTGGGTGAATATTGGGGTTGGGTTCAGGGTTGGGTAAGATGTATTTTTAATATCACACTGAATGGTACACTCTTGCATGGGGAAAAATTTTGGATGTTTTTCCATTCTCCCTTATAGCCTATGAGATTCATTAAAATGAATGGGCCCATATGGTTAGGGTTAGGGTTAGAGCTGAGGACACACTTATGTTTGGGTGAATATTGGGGTTGGGTTTAGGGTTGGGTAAGAAGAATTTTTAATATCACACTGAATGGTATACTCTTGATGGGAAAATATTTTGGATGGTTTTCCATTCTCCATTATAGCTTATGAGATTCATTAGAATGAATGGGCCCATATGGTAAGGGTTAGGGTTAGGGTTAGAGCTCAGGACACACTTATGTTTGGGTGAATATTGGGTTGGGTTAATGGTTGGGTAAGATGTATTTTTAATATCACACTGAATGGTACACTCTTGATGGGGAAAAATTTTGGATGTTTTTCCATTCTCCATTATAGCCTATGAGATTCATTAAAATGAATGGGCCCATATGGTAAGGGTTAGGGTTAGGGTTAGAGTTCAGGGCACACTTATGTTTGGGTGAATATTGGGGTTGGGTTAGGGTTGGGTAAGAAGTATTTTTAATATCACACTGAATAGTATACTCTTGATGGGAAAATTTTTTGGATGGTTTTCCATTCTCCATTATAGCCTATGAGATTCTTTAGAATGAATGGGCCCATATGGTAAGGGTTAGGGTTAGGGTTAGAGTTCAGGACACACTTATGTTTGGGTGAATATTCGGGTTGGGTTTAGGGTTGGGTAAGATGTATTTTGAATATCACACTGAATGGTACACTCTTGATGGGGAAAAATTTTGGATGTTTTTCCATTCTCCATTATAGCCTATGAGATTCATTAGAATGAATGGGCCCATATGGTAAGGGTTAGGGTTAGGGTTAGAGTTCAGGACACACTTATGTTGGGTGAATATTGGGGTTGGGTTTAGGGTTGGGTAAGAAGTATTTTTAATATCACACTGAATGATATACTCTTGATTGGAAAATTTTTTGGATGGTTTTCCATTCTCCATTATAGCCTATGAGATTCATTAGAATGAATGGGCCCATATGGTAAGAGTTAGGGTTAGGGTTAGAGCTCAGGATACACTTATGTTTGGGTGAATATTGGGGTTGGATTTAGGGTTGGGTAAGATGTATTTTTAATATCACACTGAATGGTATACTCTTGATGGGAAAAATTTTTGGATGGTTTTCCATTCTCCATTATAGCCTATGAGATTCATTAGAATGAATGGGCCCATATGGTAAGAGTTAGGGTTAGGGTTAGAGCTCAGGACACACTTATGTTTGGGTGAATATTGGGGTTGGGTCTAATGGTTGGGTAAGATGTATTTTTAATATAACACTGAATGGTACACTCTTGATGGGGAAAAATTTTGGATGTTTTTCCATTCTCCATTATAGCCTATGAGATTCATAAGAATGAATGGGCCCATATGGTAAGGGTTAGGGTTAGGGTTAGAGCTCAGGACACACTTATGTTTGGGTGAATATTGGGGTTGGGTTTAGGGTTGGGTAAGATGTATTTTTAATATCACACTGAATGGTACATTCTTGATGGGAAAAATCTTTGGATGGTTTTCCATTCTCCATTATAGCCTATGAGATTCATTAGAATGAATGGGCCCATATGGTAAGGGTTAGGGTTAGGGTTAGAGCTCAGGACACACTTATGTTTGGTTGAATATTGGTGTTGGGTTAATGGTTGGGCAAGATGTATTTTTAATATCACACTGAATGGTACACTCTTGATGGGGAAAAATTTTGGATGTTTTTCCATTCTCCATTATAGCCTATGAGATTCATTAAAATGAATGGGCCCATATGGTAAGGGTTAGGGTTAGGGTTAGAGTTCAAGACACACTTATGTTTGGGTGAATATTGGGGTTGGGTTTAGGGTTGGGTAAGAAGTATTTTTAATATCACACTGAATGGTATACTCTTGATCGGAAAATTTTTGGATGGTTTTCCATTCTCCATTATAGCCTATGAGATTCATTAGAATGAATGGGCCCATATGGTAAGGGTTAGGGTTAGGGTTAGAGCTCAGGACACACTTATGTCTGGGTGAATATTGGGGTTGGGTTTACGGTTGGGTAAGATGTATTTTTTATATCACACTGAATGGTACACTCTTGATGGGGAAAAATTTTGGATGTTTTTCCATTCTCCATTATAGCCTATGAGATTCATTAAATTAATGGGCCCATATGGTAAGGGTTAGGGTAGAGTTCAGGACACACTTATGTTTGGGTGAATATTGGGGTTGGGTTCAGGGTTGGGTAAGATGTATTTTTAATATCACACTGAATGGTACACTCTTGATGGGGAAAAATTTTGGATGTTTTTCCATTCTCCCTTATAGCCTATGAGATTCATTAAAATGAATGGGCCCATATGGTAAGGGTTAGGGTTAGGGTTAGAGTTCAGGACACACTTATGTTTGGGTGAATATTGGGGTTGGGTTTAGGGTTGGGTAAGAAGAATTTTTAATATCACACTGAATGGTATACTCTTGATGGGAAAATATTTTGGATGGTTTTCCATTCTCCATTATAGCCTATTAGATTCATTAGAATGAATGGGCCCATATGGTAAGGGTTAGGGTTAGGGTTAGAGCTCAGGACACACTTATGTCTGGGTGAATATTGGGGTTGGGTTAATAGTTGGGTAAGATGTATTTTTAATATCACACTGAATGGTACACTCTTGATGGGGAAAAATTTTGGATGTTTTTCCATTCTCCATTATAGCCTATGAGATTCATTAAAATGAATGGGCCCATATGGTAAGGGTTTGGGTTAGGGTTAGAGTTCAGGACACACTTATGTTTGGGTGAATATTGGGGGTGGGTTTAGGGTTGGGTAAGACGAATTTTTAATATCACACTGAATGGTATACTCTTGATGGGAAAAATTTTTGGATAGTTTTCCATTCTCCATTATAGCCTATGAGATTCATTAGAATGAATGGGCCCATATGGTAAGGGTTAGGGTTAGGGTTAGAGCTCAGGACACTCTTATGTTTGGGTGAATATTGGGGTTGGGTAAGATGTATTTTTAATATCACACTGAATGGTACACTCTTGACGGGGAAAAAGTTTGGATGTTTTTCCATTCTCCATTATAGCCTATGAGATTCATTAAAATGAATGGGCCCATATGGTAAGGGTTAGGGTTAGGGTTAGAGTTCAGGACACACTTATGTTTGGGTGAATATTGGGGTTGGGTTTAGGGTTGGGTAAGAAGTATTTTTAATATCACACTGAATGGTATACTCTTGATAGGAAAATTTTTTGGATGGTTTTCCATTCTCCATTATAGCCTATGAGATTCATTAGAATGAATGGGCCCATATGGTAAGGGTTAGAGCTCAGGACACACTTATGTTTGGGTGAACATTGGGGTTGGGTTTAGGGTTGGGTAAGATGTATTTTTAATATCACACTGAATGGTACATTCTTGATGGATAAAATCTTTGGATGTTTTTCCATTCTCCATTATAGCCTATGAGATTCATTAGAATGAATGGGCCCATATGGTAAGGGTTAGGGTTAGGGTTAGAGCTCAGGACACACTTATGTCTGGGTGAATATTGGGGTTGGGTTAATAGTTGGGTAAGATGTATTTTTAATATCACACTGAATGGTACACTCTTGATGGGGAAAAATTTTGGATGTTTTTCCATTCTCCATTATAGCCTATGAGATTCATTAAAATGAATGGGCCCATATGGTAAGGGTTAGGGTTAGGGTTAGAGTTCAGGACACACTTATGTTTGGGTGAATATTGGGGTTGGGTTTAGGGTTGGGTAAGATGTATTTTTAATATCACACTGAATGGTGCACTCTTGATGGGGAAAAATTTTGGATGTTTTTCCATTCTCCATTATAGCCTATGAGATTCATTAAAATGAATGGGCCCATATGGTAAGGGTTAGGGTTAGGGTTAGAGTTCAGGACACACTTTTGTTTGGGTGAATATTGGGGTTGGGTTTAGGGTTGGGTAAGAAGAATTGTTAATATCACACTGAATGGTATACTCTTGATGGGAAAATTTTTTGGATGGTTTTCCATTCTCCATTATAGCCTATGAGATTCATTAGAATGAATGGGCCCATATGGTAAGGGTTAGGGTTAGAGCTCAGGACACACTTATGTTTGGGTGAATATTGGGGTTGGGTTTAGGGTTGGGTAAGAAGTATTTTTAATATCACACTGAATGGTATACTCTTGATGGGAAAAATCTTTGGATGGTTTTCCATTCTCCATTATAACCTATGAGATTCATTAAAATGAATGGGCCCATATGGTAAGGGTTAGGGTTAGGGTTAGAGTTCAGGACACACTTATGTTTGGGTGAATATTGGGGTTGGGTTTAGGGTTGGGTAAGAAGAATTTTTAATATCACACTGAATGGTATACTCTTGATGGGAAAATATTTTGGATGGTTTTCCATTCTCCATTATAGCCTATGAGATTCATTAGAATGAATGGGCCCATATGGTAAGGGTTAGGGTTAGGGTTAGAGCTGAGGACACACTTATGTTTGGGTGAATATTGGGTTGGGTTAATGGTTGGGTAAGATGTATTTTTAATATCACACTGAATGGTACACTCTTGATGGGGAAAAATTTTGGATGTTTTTCCATTCTCCATTATAGCCTATGAGATTCATTAAAATGAATGGGCCCATATGGTAAGGGTTAGGGTTAGGGTTAGAGTTCAGGACACACTTATGTTTGGGTGAATATTGGGGTTGGGTTTAGGGTTGGGTAAGAAGTATTTTTAATATCACACTGAATGGTATACTCTTGAGAGGAAAAATTTTTGGATGGTTTTCCATTCTCCATTATAGCCTATGAGATTCATTAAAATGAATGGGCCCATATGGTAAGGGTTAGGGTTAGGGTTAGAGTTCAGGACACACTTATGTTTGGGTGAATATTGGGGTTGGGTTTAGGGTTGGGTAAGATGAATTTTTAATATCACACTGAATAGTACACTCTTGATGGGGAAAATTTTTGGATGTTTTTCCATTCTCCATTATAGCCTATGAGATTCATTAAAATGAATGGGCCCATATGGTACGGGTTAGGGTTAGAGTTCAGGACACACTTATGTTTGGGTGAATATTGGGGTTGGGTTTAGGGTTGGGTAAGATGAATTTTTAATATCACACTGAATGGTACACTCTTGATGGGGAAAAATTTTGGATGTTTTTCCATTCTCCATTATAGCCTATGAGATTCATTAAAATGAATGGGCCCATATGGTAAGGGTTAGGGTTAGGGTTAGAGTTCAGGACACACTTATGTTTGGGTGAATATTGGGGTTGGGTTTAGGGTTGGGTAAGAAGTATTTTTAATATCACACTGAATGGTATACTCTTGATAGGAAAATTTTTTTGATGGTTTTCCATTCTCCATTATAGCCTATGAGATTCATAAGAATGAATGGGCCCATATGGTAAGGGTTAGAGCTCAGGACACACTTATGTTTGGGTGAACATTGGGGTTGGGTTTAGGGTTGGGTAAGATGTATTTTTAATATCACACTGAATGGTACATTCTTGATGGATAAAATCTTTGGATGTTTTTCCATTCTCCATTATAGCCTATGAGATTCATTAGAATGAATGGGCCCATATGGTAAGGGTTAGGGTTAGGGTTAGAGCTCAGGACACACTTATGTCTGGGTGAATATTGGGGTTGGGTTAATAGTTGGGTAAGATGTATTTTTAATATCACACTGAATGGTACACTCTTGATGGGGAAAAATTTTGGATGTTTTTCCATTCTCCATTATAGCCTATGAGATTCATTAAAATGAATGGGCCCATATGGTAAGGGTTAGGGTTTGGGTTAGAGTTCAGGACACACTTATGTTTGGGTGAATATTGGGGTTGGGTTTAGGGTTGGGTAAGAAGTATTTTTAATATCACACTGAATGGTATACTCTTGATCGGAAAATTTTTTGGATCGTTTTCCATTCTCCATTATAGCCTATGAGATTCATTAGAATGAATGGGCCCATATGGTAAGGGTTAGGGTTAGGGTTAGAGCTCAGGACAAACTTATGTCTGGGTGAATATTGGGGTTGGGTTTACGGTTGGGTAAGATGTATTTTTTATATCACACTGAATGGTACACTCTTGATGGGGAAAAATTTTGGATGTTTTTCCATTCTCCATTATAGCCTATGAGATTCATTAAATTAACGGGCCCATATGGTAAGGGTTAGGGTTAGAGTTCAGGACACACTTATGTTTGGGTGAATATTGGGGTTGGGTTTAGGGTTGGGTAAGATGTATTTTTAATATCACACTGAATGGTACACTCTTGATGGGGAAAATTTTTGGATGTTTTTCCATTCTCCATTATAGCCTATGAGATTCATTAAAATGAATGGGCCCATATGGTAAGGGTTAGGGTAGAGTTCAGGACACACTTATGTTTGGGTGAATATTGGGGTTGGGTTCAGGGTTGGGTAAGATGTATTTTTAATATCACACTGAATGGTACACTCTTGATGGGGAAAAATTTTGGATGTTTTTCCATTCTCCCTTATAGCCTATGAGATTCATTAAAATGAATGGGCCCATATGGTTAGGGTTAGGGTTAGAGCTGAGGACACACTTATGTTTGGGTGAATATTGGGGTTGGGTTTAGGGTTGGGTAAGAAGAATTTTTAATATCACACTGAATGGTATACTCTTGATGGGAAAATATTTTGGATGGTTTTCCATTCTCCATTATAGCTTATGAGATTCATTAGAATGAATGGGCCCATATGGTAAGGGTTAGGGTTAGGGTTAGAGCTCAGGACACACTTATGTTTGGGTGAATATTGGGTTGGGTTAATGGTTGGGTAAGATGTATTTTTAATATCACACTGAATGGTACACTCTTGATGGGGAAAAATTTTGGATGTTTTTCCATTCTCCATTATAGCCTATGAGATTCATTAAAATGAATGGGCCCATATGGTAAGGGTTAGGGTTAGGGTTAGAGTTCAGGGCACACTTATGTTTGGGTGAATATTGGGGTTGGGTTTAGGGTTGGGTAAGAAGTATTTTTAATATCACACTGAATAGTATACTCTTGATGGGAAAATTTTTTGGATGGTTTTCCATTCTCCATTATAGCCTATGAGATTCTTTAGAATGAATGGGCCCATATGGTAAGGGTTAGGGTTAGAGTTCAGGACACACTTATGTTTGGGTGAATATTCGGGTTGGGTTTAGGGTTGGGTAAGATGTATTTTGAATATCACACTGAATGGTACACTCTTGATGGGGAAAAATTTTGGATGTTTTTCCATTCTCCATTATAGCCTATGAGATTCATTAGAATGAATGGGCCCATATGGTAAGGGTTAGGGTTAGGGTTAGAGTTCAGGACACACTTATGTTGGGTGAATATTGGGGTTGGGTTTAGGGTTGGGTAAGAAGTATTTTTAATATCACACTGAATGATATACTCTTGATTGGAAAATTTTTTGGATGGTTTTCCATTCTCCATTATAGCCTATGAGATTCATTAGAATGAATGGGCCCATATGGTAAGAGTTAGGGTTAGGGTTAGAGCTCAGGATACACTTATGTTTGGGTGAATATTGGGGTTGGATTTAGGGTTGGGTAAGATGTATTTTTAATATCACACTGAATGGTATACTCTTGATGGGAAAAATTTTTGGATGGTTTTCCATTCTCCATTATAGCCTATGAGATTCATTAGAATGAATGGGCCCATATGGTAAGAGTTAGGGTTAGGGTTAGAGCTCAGGACACACTTATGTTTGGGTGAATATTGGGGTTGGGTTAATGGTTGGGTAAGATGTATTTTTAATATAACACTGAATGGTACACTCTTGATGGGGAAAAATTTTGGATGTTTTTCCATTCTCCATTATAGCCTATGAGATTCATAAGAATGAATGGGCCCATATGGTAAGGGTTAGGGTTAGGGTTAGAGCTCAGGACACACTTATGTTTGGGTGAATATTGGGGTTGGGTTTAGGGTTGGGTAAGATGTATTTTTAATATCACACTGAATGGTACATTCTTGATGGGAAAAATCTTTGGATGGTTTTCCATTCTCCATTATAGCCTATGAGATTCATTAGAATGAATGGGCCCATATGGTAAGGGTTAGGGTTAGGGTTAGAGCTCAGGACACACTTATGTTTGGTTGAATATTGGTGTTGGGTTAATGGTTGGGCAAGATGTATTTTTAATATCACACTGAATGGTACACTCTTGATGGGGAAAAATTTTGGATGTTTTTCCATTCTCCATTATAGCCTATGAGATTCATTAAAATGAATGGGCCCATATGGTAAGGGTTAGGGTTAGGGTTAGAGTTCAAGACACACTTATGTTTGGGTGAATATTGGGGTTGGGTTTAGGGTTGGGTAAGAAGTATTTTTAATATCACACTGAATGGTATACTCTTGATCGGAAAATTTTTGGATGGTTTTCCATTCTCCATTATAGCCTATGAGATTCATTAGAATGAATGGGCCCATATGGTAAGGGTTAGGGTTAGGGTTAGAGCTCAGGACACACTTATGTCTGGGTGAATATTGGGGTTGGGTTTACGGTTGGGTAAGATGTATTTTTTATATCACACTGAATGGTACACTCTTGATGGGGAAAAATTTTGGATGTTTTTCCATTCTCCATTATAGCCTATGAGATTCATTAAATTAATGGGCCCATATGGTAAGGGTTAGGGTAGAGTTCAGGACACACTTATGTTTGGGTGAATATTGGGGTTGGGTTCAGGGTTGGGTAAGATGTATTTTTAATATCACACTGAATGGTACACTCTTGATGGGGAAAATTTTTGGATGTTTTTCCATTCTCCCTTATAGCCTATGAGATTCATTAAAATGAATGGGCCCATATGGTAAGGGTTAGGGTTAGGGTTAGAGTTCAGGACACACTTATGTTTGGGTGAATATTGGGGTTGGGTTTAGGGTTGGGTAAGAAGAATTTTTAATATCACACTGAATGGTATACTCTTGATGGGAAAATATTTTGGATGGTTTTCCATTCTCCATTATAGCCTATTAGATTCATTAGAATGAATGGGCCCATATGGTAAGGGTTAGGGTTAGGGTTAGAGCTCAGGACACACTTATGTTTGGGTGAATATTGGGTTGGGTTAATGGTTGGGTAAGATGTATTTTTAATATCACACTGAATGGTACACTCTTGATGGGGAAAAATTTTGGATGTTTTTCCATTCTCCATTATAGCCTATGAGATTCATTAAAATGAATGGGCCCATATGGTAAGGGTTAGGGTTAGGGTTAGAGTTCAGGACACACTTATGTTTGGGTGAATATTGGGGTTGGGTTTAGGGTTGGGTAAGAAGTATTTTTAATATCACACTGAATGGTATACTCTTGATGGGAAAATTTTTTGGATGGTTTTCCATTCTCCATTATAGCCTATGAGATTCATTAGAATGAATGGGCCTATATGGTAAGGGTTAGGGTTAGGGTTAGAGCTCAGGACACACTTATGTCTGGGTGAATATTGGGGTTGGGTTAATAGTTGGGTAAGATGTATTTTTAATATCAAACTGAATGGTACACTCTTGATGGGGAAAAATTTTGGATGTTTTTCCATTCTCCATTATAGCCTATGAGATTCATTAAAATGAATGGGCCCATATGGTAAGGGTTTGGGTTAGGGTTAGAGTTCAGGACACACTTATGTTTGGGTGAATATTGGGGGTGGGTTTAGGGTTGGGTAAGACGAATTTTTAATATCACACTGAATGGTATACTCTTGATGGGAAAAATTTTTGGATAGTTTTCCATTCTCCATTATAGCCTATGAGATTCATTAGAATGAATGGGCCCATATGGTAAGGGTTAGGGTTAGGGTTAGAGCTCAGGACACTCTTATGTTTGGGTGAATATTGGGGTTGGGTAAGATGTATTTTTAATATCACACTGAATGGTACACTCTTGATGGGGAAAAAGTTTGGATGTTTTTCCATTCTCCATTATAGCCTATGAGATTCATTAAAATGAATGGGCCCATATGGTAAGGGTTAGGGTTAGGGTTAGAGTTCAGGACACACTTATGTTTGGGTGAATATTGGGGTTGGGTTTAGGGTTGGGTAAGAAGTATTTTTAATATCACACTGAATGGTATACTCTTGATAGGAAAATTTTTTGGATGGTTTTCCATTCTCCATTATAGCCTATGAGATTCATTAGAATGAATGGGCCCATATGGTAAGGGTTAGAGCTCAGGACACACTTATGTTTGGGTGAACATTGGAGTTGGGTTTAGGGTTGGGTAAGATGTATTTTTAATATCACACTGAATGGTACATTCTTGATGGATAAAATCTTTGGATGTTTTTCCATTCTCCATTATAGCCTATGAGATTCATTAGAATGAATGGGCCCATATGGTAAGGGTTAGGGTTAGGGTTAGAGCTCAGGACACACTTATGTCTGGGTGAATATTGGGGTTGGGTTAATAGTTGGGTAAGATGTATTTTTAATATCACACTGAATGGTACACTCTTGATGGGGAAAAATTTTGGATGTTTTTCCATTCTCCATTATAGCCTATGAGATTCATTAAAATGAATGGGCCCATATGGTAAGGGTTAGGGTTAGGGTTAGAGTTCAGGACACACTTATGTTTGGGTGAATATTGGGGTTGGGTTTAGGGTTGGGTAAGATGTATTTTTAATATCACAGTGAATGGTGCACTCTTGATGGGGAAAAATTTTGGATGTTTTTCCATTCTCCATTATAGCCTATGAGATTCATTAAAATGAATGGGCCCATATGGTAAGGGTTAGGGTTAGGGTTAGAGTTCAGGACACACTTTTGTTTGGGTGAATATTGGGGTTGGGTTTAGGGTTGGGTAAGAAGAATTGTTAATATCACACTGAATGGTATACTCTTGATGGGAAAATTTTTTGGATGGTTTTCCATTCTCCATTATAGCCTATGAGATTCATTAGAATGAATGGGCCCATATGGTAAGGGTTAGGGTTAGAGCTCAGGACACACTTATGTTTGGGTGAATATTGGGGTTGGGTTTAGGGTTGGGTAAGATGTATTTTTAATATCACACTGAATGGTATACTCTTGATGGGAAAAATCTTTGGATGGTTTTCCATTCTCCATTATAACCTATGAGATTCATTAAAATGAATGGGCCCATATGGTAAGGGTTAGGGTTAGGGTTAGAGTTCAGGACACACTTATGTTTGGGTGAATATTGGGGTTGGGTTTAGGGTTGGGTAAGAAGAATTTTTAATATCACACTGAATGGTATACTCTTGATGGGAAAATATTTTGGATGGTTTTCCATTCTCCATTATAGCCTATGAGATTCATTAGAATGAATGGGCCCATATGGTAAGGGTTAGGGTTAGGGTTAGAGCTGAGGACACACTTATGTTTGGGTGAATATTGGGTTGGGTTAATGGTTGGGTAAGATGTATTTTTAATATCACACTGAATGGTACACTCTTGATGGGGAAAAATTTTGGATGTTTTTCCATTCTCCATTATAGCCTATGAGATTCATTAAAATGAATGGGCCCATATGGTAAGGGTTAGGGTTAGGGTTAGAGTTCAGGACACACTTATGTTTGGGTGAATATTGGGGTTGGGTTTAGGGTTGGGTAAGAAGTATTTTTAATATCACACTGAATGGTATACTCTTGATAGGAAAAATTTTTGGATGGTTTTCCATTCTCCATTATAGCCTATGAGATTCATTAAAATGAATGGGCCCATATGGTAAGGGTTAGGGTTAGGGTTAGAGTTCAGGACACACTTATGTTTGGGTGAATATTGGGGTTGGGTTTAGGGTTGGGTAAGATGAATTTTTAATATCACACTGAATGGTACACTCTTGATGGGGAAAATTTTTGGATGTTTTTCCATTCTCCATTATAGCCTATGAGATTCATTAAAATGAATGGGCCCATATGGTACGGGTTAGGGTTAGAGTTCAGGACACACTTATGTTTGGGTGAATATTGGGGTTGGGTTTAGGGTTGGGTAAGATGAATTTTTAATATCACACTGAATGGTACACTCTTGATGGGGAAAAATTTTGGATGTTTTTCCATTCTCCATTATAGCCTATGAGATTCATTAAAATGAATGGGCCCATATGGTAAGGGTTAGGGTTAGGGTTAGAGTTCAGGACACACTTATGTTTGGGTGAATATTGGGGTTGGGTTTAGGGTTGGGTAAGAAGTATTTTTAATATCACACTGAATGGTATACTCTTGATGGGAAAATTTTTTGGATGGTTTTCCATTCTCCATTATAGCCTATGAGATTCATTAGAATGAATGGGCCTATATGGTAAGGGTTAGGGTTAGGGTTAGAGCTCAGGACACACTTATGTCTGGGTGAATATTGGGGTTGGGTTAATAGTTGGGTAAGATGTATTTTTAATATCACACTGAATGGTACACTCTTGATGGGGAAAAATTTTGGATGTTTTTCCATTCTCCATTATAGCCTATGAGATTCATTAAAATGAATGGGCCCATATGGTAAGGGTTTGGGTTAGGGTTAGAGTTCAGGACACACTTATGTTTGGGTGAATATTGGGGGTGGGTTTAGGGTTGGGTAAGACGAATTTTTAATATCACACTGAATGGTATACTCTTGATGGGAAAAATTTTTGGATAGTTTTCCATTCTCCATTATAGCCTATGAGATTCATTAGAATGAATGGGCCCATATGGTAAGGGTTAGGGTTAGGGTTAGAGCTCAGGACACTCTTAAGTTTGGGTGAATATTGGGGTTGGGTAAGATGTATTTTTAATATCACACTGAATGGTACACTCTTGATGGGGAAAAAGTTTGGATGTTTTTCCATTCTCCATTATAGCCTATGAGATTCATTAAAATGAATGGGCCCATATGGTAAGGGTTAGGGTTAGGGTTAGAGTTCAGGACACACTTATGTTTGGGTGAATATTGGGGTTGGGTTTAGGGTTGGGTAAGAAGTATTTTTAATATCACACTGAATGGTATACTCTTGATAGGAAAATTTTTTGGATGGTTTTCCATTCTCCATTATAGCCTATGAGATTCATTAGAATGAATGGGCCCATATGGTAAGGGTTAGAGCTCAGGACACACTTATGTTTGGGTGAACATTGGGGTTGGGTTTAGGGTTGGGTAAGATGTATTTTTAATATCACACTGAATGGTACATTCTTGATGGATAAAATCTTTGGATGTTTTTCCATTCTCCATTATAGCCTATGAGATTCATTAGAATGAATGGGCCCATATGGTAAGGGTTAGGGTTAGGGTTAGAGCTCAGGACACACTTATGTCTGGGTGAATATTGGGGTTGGGTTAATAGTTGGGTAAGATGTATTTTTAATATCACACTGAATGGTACACTCTTGATGGGGAAAAATTTTGGATGTTTTTCCATTCTCCATTATAGCCTATGAGATTCATTAAAATGAATGGGCCCATATGGTAAGGGTTAGGGTTAGGGTTAGAGTTCAGGACACACTTATGTTTGGGTGAATATTGGGGTTGGGTTTAGGGTTGGGTAAGATGTATTTTTAATATCACACTGAATGGTGCACTCTTGATGGGGAAAAATTTTGGATGTTTTTCCATTCTCCATTATAGCCTATGAGATTCATTAAAATGAATGGGCCCATATGGTAAGGGTTAGGGTTAGGGTTAGAGTTCAGGACACACTTTTGTTTGGGTGAATATTGGGGTTGGGTTTAGGGTTGGGTAAGAAGAATTGTTAATATCACACTGAATGGTATACTCTTGATGGGAAAATTTTTTGGATGGTTTTCCATTCTCCATTATAGCCTATGAGATTCATTAGAATGAATGGGCCCATATGGTAAGGGTTAGGGTTAGAGCTCAGGACACACTTATGTTTGGGTGAATATTGGGGTTGGGTTTAGGGTTGGGTAAGATGTATTTTTAATATCACACTGAATGGTATACTCTTGATGGGAAAAATCTTTGGATGGTTTTCCATTCTCCATTATAACCTATGAGATTCATTAAAATGAATGGGCCCATATGGTAAGGGTTAGGGTTAGGGTTAGAGTTCAGGACACACTTATGTTTGCGTGAATATTGGGGTTGGGTTTAGGGTTGGGTAAGAAGAATTTTTAATATCACACTGAATGGTATACTCTTGATGGGAAAATATTTTGGATGGTTTTCCATTCTCCATTATAGCCTATGAGATTCATTAGAATGAATGGGCCCATATGGTAAGGGTTAGGGTTAGGGTTAGAGCTGAGGACACACTTATGTTTGGGTGAATATTGGGTTGGGTTAATGGTTGGGTAAGATGTATTTTTAATATCACACTGAATGGTACACTCTTGATGGAGAAAAATTTTGGATGTTTTTCCATTCTCCATTATAGCCTATGAGATTCATTAAAATGAATGGGCCCATATGGTAAGGGTTAGGGTTAGGGTTAGAGTTCAGGACACACTTATGTTTGGGTGAATATTGGGGTTGGGTTTAGGGTTGGGTAAGAAGTATTTTTAATATCACACTGAATGGTATACTCTTGATAGGAAAAATTTTTGGATGGTTTTCCATTCTCCATTATAGCCTATGAGATTCATTAAAATGAATGGGCCCATATGGTAAGGGTTAGGGTTAGGGTTAGAGTTCAGGACACACTTATGTTTGGGTGAATATTGGGGTTGGGTTTAGGGTTGGGTAAGATGAATTTTTAATATCACACTGAATGGTACACTCTTGATGGGGAAAATTTTTGGATGTTTTTCCATTCTCCATTATAGCCTATGAGATTCATTAAAATGAATGGGCCCATATGGTACGGGTTAGGGTTAGAGTTCAGGACACACTTATGTTTGGGTGAATATTGGGGTTGGGTTTAGGGTTGGGTAAGATGAATTTTTAATATCACACTGAATGGTACACTCTTGATGGGGAAAAATTTTGGATGTTTTTCCATTCTCCATTATAGCCTATGAGATTCATTAAAATGAATGGGCCCATATGGTAAGGGTTAGGGTTAGGGTTAGAGTTCAGGACACACTTATGTTTGGGTGAATATTGGGGTTGGGTTTAGGGTTGGGTAAGAAGTATTTTTAATATCACACTGAATGGTATACTCTTGATGGGAAAATTTTTTGGATGGTTTTCCATTCTCCATTATAGCCTATGAGATTCATTAGAATGAATGGGCCTATATGGTAAGGGTTAGGGTTAGGGTTAGAGCTCAGGACACACTTATGTCTGGGTGAATATTGGGGTTGGGTTAATAGTTGGGTAAGATGTATTTTTAATATCACACTGAATGGTACACTCTTGATGGGGAAAAATTTTGGATGTTTTTCCATTCTCCATTATAGCCTATGAGATTCATTAAAATGAATGGGCCCATATGGTAAGGGTTTGGGTTAGGGTTAGAGTTCAGGACACACTTATGTTTGGGTGAATATTGGGGGTGGGTTTAGGGTTGGGTAAGACGAATTTTTAATATCACACTGAATGGTATACTCTTGATGGGAAAAATTTTTGGATAGTTTTCCATTCTCCATTATAGCCTATGAGATTCATTAGAATGAATGGGCCCATATGGTAAGGGTTAGGGTTAGGGTTAGAGCTCAGGACACTCTTAAGTTTGGGTGAATATTGGGGTTGGGTAAGATGTATTTTTAATATCACACTGAATGGTACACTCTTGATGGGGAAAAAGTTTGGATGTTTTTCCATTCTCCATTATAGCCTATGAGATTCATTAAAATGAATGGGCCCATATGGTAAGGGTTAGGGTTAGGGTTAGAGTTCAGGACACACTTATGTTTGGGTGAATATTGGGGTTGGGTTTAGGGTTGGGTAAGAAGTATTTTTAATATCACACTGAATGGTATACTCTTGATAGGAAAATTTTTTGGATGGTTTTCCATTCTCCATTATAGCCTATGAGATTCATTAGAATGAATGGGCCCATATGGTAAGGGTTAGAGCTCAGGACACACTTATGTTTGGGTGAACATTGGGGTTGGGTTTAGGGTTGGGTAAGATGTATTTTTAATATCACACTGAATGGTACATTCTTGATGGATAAAATCTTTGGATGTTTTTCCATTCTCCATTATAGCCTATGAGATTCATTAGAATGAATGGGCCCATATGGTAAGGGTTAGGGTTAGGGTTAGAGCTCAGGACACACTTATGTCTGGGTGAATATTGGGGTTGGGTTAATAGTTGGGTAAGATGTATTTTTAATATCACACTGAATGGTACACTCTTGATGGGGAAAAATTTTGGATGTTTTTCCATTCTCCATTATAGCCTATGAGATTCATTAAAATGAATGGGCCCATATGGTAAGGGTTAGGGTTAGGGTTAGAGTTCAGGACACACTTATGTTTGGGTGAATATTGGGGTTGGGTTTAGGGTTGGGTAAGATGTATTTTTAATATCACACTGAATGGTGCACTCTTGATGGGGAAAAATTTTGGATGTTTTTCCATTCTCCATTATAGCCTATGAGATTCATTAAAATGAATGGGCCCATATGGTAAGGGTTAGGGTTAGGGTTAGAGTTCAGGACACACTTTTGTTTGGGTGAATATTGGGGTTGGGTTTAGGGTTGGGTAAGAAGAATTGTTAATATCACACTGAATGGTATACTCTTGATGGGAAAATTTTTTGGATGGTTTTCCATTCTCCATTATAGCCTATGAGATTCATTAGAATGAATGGGCCCATATGGTAAGGGTTAGGGTTAGAGCTCAGGACACACTTATGTTTGGGTGAATATTGGGGTTGGGTTTAGGGTTGGGTAAGATGTATTTTTAATATCACACTGAATGGTATACTCTTGATGGGAAAAATCTTTGGATGGTTTTCCATTCTCCATTATAACCTATGAGATTCATTAAAATGAATGGGCCCATATGGTAAGGGTTAGGGTTAGGGTTAGAGTTCAGGACACACTTATGTTTGGGTGAATATTGGGGTTGGGTTTAGGGTTGGGTAAGAAGAATTTTTAATATCACACTGAATGGTATACTCTTGATGGGAAAATATTTTGGATGGTTTTCCATTCTCCATTATAGCCTATGAGATTCATTAGAATGAATGGGCCCATATGGTAAGGGTTAGGGTTAGGGTTAGAGCTGAGGACACACTTATGTTTGGGTGAATATTGGGTTGGGTTAATGGTTGGGTAAGATGTATTTTTAATATCACACTGAATGGTACACTCTTGATGGAGAAAAATTTTGGATGTTTTTCCATTCTCCATTATAGCCTATGAGATTCATTAAAATGAATGGGCCCATATGGTAAGGGTTAGGGTTAGGGTTAGAGTTCAGGACACACTTATGTTTGGGTGAATATTGGGGTTGGGTTTAGGGTTGGGTAAGAAGTATTTTTAATATCACACTGAATGGTATACTCTTGATAGGAAAAATTTTTGGATGGTTTTCCATTCTCCATTATAGCCTATGAGATTCATTAAAATGAATGGGCCCATATGGTAAGGGTTAGGGTTAGGGTTAGAGTTCAGGACACACTTATGTTTGGGTGAATATTGGGGTTGGGTTTAGGGTTGGGTAAGATGAATTTTTAATATCACACTGAATGGTACACTCTTGATGGGGAAAATTTTTGGATGTTTTTCCATTCTCCATTATAGCCTATGAGATTCATTAAAATGAATGGGCCCATATGGTACGGGTTAGGGTTAGAGTTCAGGACACACTTATGTTTGGGTGAATATTGGGGTTGGGTTTAGGGTTGGGTAAGATGAATTTTTAATATCACACTGAATGGTACACTCTTGATGGGGAAAAATTTTGGATGTTTTTCCATTCTCCATTATAGCCTATGAGATTCATTAAAATGAATGGGCCCATATGGTAAGGGTTAGGGTTAGGGTTAGAGTTCAGGACACACTTATGTTTGGGTGAATATTGGGGTTGGGTTTAGGGTTGGGTAAGAAGTATTTTTAATATCACACTGAATGGTATACTCTTGATGGGAAAATTTTTTGGATGGTTTTCCATTCTCCATTATAGCCTATGAGATTCATTAGAATGAATGGGCCTATATGGTAAGGGTTAGGGTTAGGGTTAGAGCTCAGGACACACTTATGTCTGGGTGAATATTGGGGTTGGGTTAATAGTTGGGTAAGATGTATTTTTAATATCACACTGAATGGTACACTCTTGATGGGGAAAAATTTTGGATGTTTTTCCATTCTCCATTATAGCCTATGAGATTCATTAAAATGAATGGGCCCATATGGTAAGGGTTTGGGTTAGGGTTAGAGTTCAGGACACACTTATGTTTGGGTGAATATTGGGGGTGGGTTTAGGGTTGGGTAAGACGAATTTTTAATATCACACTGAATGGTATACTCTTGATGGGAAAAATTTTTGGATAGTTTTCCATTCTCCATTATAGCCTATGAGATTCATTAGAATGAATGGGCCCATATGGTAAGGGTTAGGGTTAGGGTTAGAGCTCAGGACACTCTTATGTTTGGGTGAATATTGGGGTTGGGTAAGATGTATTTTTAATATCACACTGAATGGTACACTCTTGATGGGGAAAAAGTTTGGATGTTTTTCCATTCTCCATTATAGCCTATGAGATTCATTAAAATGAATGGGCCCATATGGTAAGGGTTAGGGTTAGGGTTAGAGTTCAGGACACACTTATGTTTGGGTGAATATTGGGGTTGGGTTTAGGGTTGGGTAAGAAGTATTTTTAATATCACACTGAATGGCATACTCTTGATAGGAAAATTTTTTGGATGGTTTTCCATTCTCCATTATAGCCTATGAGATTCATTAGAATGAATGGGCCCATATGGTAAGGGTTAGAGCTCAGGACACACTTATGTTTGGGTGAACATTGGGGTTGGGTTTAGGGTTGGGTAAGATGTATTTTTAATATCACACTGAATGGTACATTCTTGATGGATAAAATCTTTGGATGTTTTTCCATTCTCCATTATAGCCTATGAGATTCATTAGAATGAATGGGCCCATATGGTAAGGGTTAGGGTTAGGGTTAGAGCTCAGGACACACTTATGTCTGGGTGAATATTGGGGTTGGGTTAATAGTTGGGTAAGATGTATTTTTAATATCACACTGAATGGTACACTCTTGATGGGGAAAAATTTTGGATGTTTTTCCATTCTCCATTATAGCCTATGAGATTCATTAAAATGAATGGGCCCATATGGTAAGGGTTAGGGTTAGGGTTAGAGTTCAGGACACACTTATGTTTGGGTGAATATTGGGGTTGGGTTTAGGGTTGGGTAAGATGTATTTTTAATATCACACTGAATGGTGCACTCTTGATGGGGAAAAATTTTGGATGTTTTTCCATTCTCCATTATAGCCTATGAGATTCATTAAAATGAATGGGCCCATATGGTAAGGGTTAGGGTTAGGGTTAGAGTTCAGGACACACTTTTGTTTGGGTGAATATTGGGGTTGGGTTTAGGGTTGGGTAAGAAGAATTGTTAATATCACACTGAATGGTATACTCTTGATGGGAAAATTTTTTGGATGGTTTTCCATTCTCCATTATAGCCTATGAGATTCATTAGAATGAATGGGCCCATATGGTAAGGGTTAGGGTTAGAGCTCAGGACACACTTATGTTTGGGTGAATATTGGGGTTGGGTTTAGGGTTGGGTAAGATGTATTTTTAATATCACACTGAATGGTATACTCTTGATGGGAAAAATCTTTGGATGGTTTTCCATTCTCCATTATAACCTATGAGATTCATTAAAATGAATGGGCCCATATGGTAAGGGTTAGGGTTAGGGTTAGAGTTCAGGACACACTTATGTTTGGGTGAATATTGGGGTTGGGTTTAGGGTTGGGTAAGAAGAATTTTTAATATCACACTGAATGGTATACTCTTGATGGGAAAATATTTTGGATGGTTTTCCATTCTCCATTATAGCCTATGAGATTCATTAGAATGAATGGGCCCATATGGTAAGGGTTAGGGTTAGGGTTAGAGCTGAGGACACACTTATGTTTGGGTGAATATTGGGTTGGGTTAATGGTTGGGTAAGATGTATTTTTAATATCACACTGAATGGTACACTCTTGATGGGGAAAAATTTTGGATGTTTTTCCATTCTCCATTATAGCCTATGAGATTCATTAAAATGAATGGGCCCATATGGTAAGGGTTAGGGTTAGGGTTAGAGTTCAGGACACACTTATGTTTGGGTGAATATTGGGGTTGGGTTTAGGGTTGGGTAAGAAGTATTTTTAATATCACACTGAATGGTATACTCTTGATAGGAAAAATTTTTGGATGGTTTTCCATTCTCCATTATAGCCTATGAGATTCATTAAAATGAATGGGCCCATATGGTAAGGGTTAGGGTTAGGGTTAGAGTTCAGGACACACTTATGTTTGGGTGAATATTGGGGTTGGGTTTAGGGTTGGGTAAGATGAATTTTTAATATCACACTGAATGGTACACTCTTGATGGGGAAAATTTTTGGATGTTTTTCCATTCTCCATTATAGCCTATGAGATTCATTAAAATGAATGGGCCCATATGGTACGGGTTAGGGTTAGAGTTCAGGACACACTTATGTTTGGGTGAATATTGGGGTTGGGTTTAGGGTTGGGTAAGATGAATTTTTAATATCACACTGAATGGTACACTCTTGATGGGGAAAAATTTTGGATGTTTTTCCATTCTCCATTATAGCCTATGAGATTCATTAAAATGAATGGGCCCATATGGTAAGGGTTAGGGTTAGGGTTAGAGTTCAGGACACACTTATGTTTGGGTGAATATTGGGGTTGGGTTTAGGGTTGGGTAAGAAGTATTTTTAATATCACACTGAATGGTATACTCTTGATGGGAAAATTTTTTGGATGGTTTTCCATTCTCCATTATAGCCTATGAGATTCATTAGAATGAATGGGCCCATATGGTAAGGGTTAGGGTTAGAGCTCAGGACACACTTATGTCTGGGTGAATATTGGGGTTGGGTTTACGGTTGGGTAAGATGTATTTTTTATATCACACTGAATGGTACACTCTTGATGGGAAAAATTTTTGGATGGTTTTCCATTCTCCATTATAGCCTATGAGATTCATTAGAATGAATGGGTCCATATGGTAAGGGTTAGGGTTAGGGTTAGAGCTCAGGACACACTTATGTTTGGGTGAATATTGGGGTTGGGTTTAGGGTTGGGTAAGATGTATTTTTAATATCACACTGAATGGTACATTCTTGATGGGAAAAATCTTTGGATGGTTTTCCATTCTCCATTATAACCTATGAGATTCATTAGAATGAATGGGCCCATATGGTAAGGGTTAGGGTTAGGGTTAGAGTTCAGGACACACTTATGTTTGGGTGAATATTGGGGTTGGGTTTAGGGTTGGGTAAGATGTATTTTTAAAATCACACTGAATGGTACATTCTTGATGGGGAAAATTTTTGGATGGTTTTCCATTCTCCATTATAGCCTATGAGATTCATTAAAATGAATGGGCCCATATGGTAAGGGTTAGGGTTAGGGTTAGAGTTCAGGACACACTTATGTTTGGGTGAATATTGGGGTTGGGTTTAGGGTTGGGTAAGATGAATTTTTAATATCACACTGAATGGTACACTCTTGATGGGGAAAATTTTTGGATGTTTTTCCATTCTCCATTATAGCCTATGAGATTCATTAAAATGAATGGGCCCATATGGTACGGGTTAGGGTTAGAGTTCAGGACACACTTATGTTTGGGTGAATATTGGGGTTGGGTTTAGGGTTGGGTAAGATGAATTTTTAATATCACACTGAATGGTACACTCTTGATGGGGAAAAATTTTGGATGTTTTTCCATTCTCCCTTATAGCCTATGAGATTCATTAAAATGAATGGGCCCATATGGTAAGGGTTAGGGTTAGGGTTAGAGTTCAGGACACACTTATGTTTGGGTGAATATTGGGGTTGGGTTTAGGGTTGGGTAAGAAGAATTTTTAATATCACACTGAATGGTATACTCTTGATGGGAAAATATTTTGGATGGTTTTCCATTCTCCATTATAGCTTATGAGATTCATTAGAATGAATGGGCCCATATGGTAAGGGTTAGGGTTAGGGTTAGAGCTCAGGACACACTTATGTTTGGGTGAATATTGGGTTGGGTTAATGGTTGGGTAAGATGTATTTTTAATATCACACTGAATGGTACACTCTTGATGGGGAAAATTTTTGGATGTTTTTCCATTCTCCATTATAGCCTATGAGATTCATTAAAATGAATGGGCCCATATGGTAAGGGTTAGGGTTAGGGTTAGAGTTCAGGACACACTTATGTTTGGGTGAATATTGGGGTTGGGTTTAGGGTTGGGTAAGAAGTATTTTTAATATCACACTGAATAGTATACTCTTGATGGGAAAATTTTTTGGATGGTTTTCCATTCTCCATTATAGCCTATGAGATTCTTTAGAATGAATGGGCCCATATGGTAAGGGTTAGGGTTAGGGTTAGAGTTCAGGACACACTTATGTTTGGGTGAATATTGGGGTTGGGTTTAGGGTTGGGTAAGATGTATTTTGAATATCACACTGAATGGTACACTCTTGATGGGGAAAAATTTTGGATGTTTTTCCATTCTCCATTATAGCCTATGAGATTGATTAGAATGAATGGGCCCATATGGTAAGGGTTAGGGTTAGGGTTAGAGTTCAGGACACACTTATGTTGGGTGAATATTGGGGTTGGGTTTAGGGTTGGGTAAGAAGTATTTTTAATATCACACTGAATGGTATACTCTTGATTGGAAAATTTTTTGGATGGTTTTCCATTCTCCATTATAGCCTATGAGATTCATTAGAATGAATGGGCCCATATGGTAAGAGTTAGGGTTAGGGTTAGAGATCAGGATACACTTATGTTTGGGTGAATATTGGGGTTGGATTTAGGGTTGGGTAAGATGTATTTTTAATATCACACTGAATGCTATACTCTTGATGGGAAAAATTTTTGGATGGTTTTCCATTCTCCATTATAGCCTATGAGATTCATTAGAATGAATGGGCCCATATGGTAAGAGTTAGGGTTAGGGTTAGAGCTCAGGACACACTTATGTTTGGGTGAATATTGGGGTTGGGTTAATGGTTGGGTAAGATGTATTTTTAATATAACACTGAATGGTACACTCTTGATGGGGAAAAATTTTGGATGTTTTTCCATTCTCCATTATAGCCTATGAGATTCATAAGAATGAATGGGCCCATATGGTAAGGGTTAGGGTTAGGGTTAGAGCTCAGGACACACTTATGTTTGGGTGAATATTGGGGTTGGGTTTAGGGTTGGGTAAGATGTATTTTTAATATCACACTGAATGGTACATTCTTGATGGGAAAAATCTTTGGATGGTTTTCCATTCTCCATTATAGCCTATGAGATTCATTAGAATGAATGGGCCCATATGGTAAGGGTTAGGGTTAGGGTTAGAGCTCAGGACACACTTATGTTTGGTTGAATATTGGGGTTGGGTTAATGGTTGGGCAAGATGTATTTTTAATATCACACTGAATGGTACACTCTTGATGGGGAAAAATTTTGGATGTTTTTCCATTCTCCATTATAGCCTATGAGATTCATTAAAATGAATGGGCCCATATGGTAAGGGTTAGGGTTAGGGTTAGAGTTCAAGACACACTTATGTTTGGGTGAATATTGGGGTTGGGTTTAGGGTTGGGTAAGAAGTATTTTTAATATCACACTGAATGGTATACTCTTGATCGGAAAATTTTTGGATGGTTTTCCATTCTCCATTATAGCCTATGAGATTCATTAGAATGAATGGGCCCATATGGTAAGGGTTAGGGTTAGGGTTAGAGCTCAGGACACACTTATGTCTGGGTGAATATTGGGGTTGGGTTTACGGTTGGGTAAGATGTATTTTTTATATCACACTGAATGGTACACTCTTGATGGGGAAAAATTTTGGATGTTTTTCCATTCTCCATTATAGCCTATGAGATTCATTAAATTAATGGGCCCATATGGTTAGGGTTAGGGTTAGAGTTCAGGACACACTTATGTTTGGGTGAATATTGGGGTTGGGTTTAGGGTTGGGTAAGATGTATTTTTAATATCACACTGAATGGTACACTCTTGATGGGGAAAATTTTTGGATGTTTTTCCATTCTCCATTATAGCCTATGAGATTCATTAAAATGAATGGGCCCATATGGTAAGGGTTAGGGTAGAGTTCAGGACACACTTATGTTTGGGTGAATATTAGGGTTGGGTTCAGGGTTGGGTAAGATGTATTTTTAATATCACACTGAATGGTACACTCTTGATGGGGAAACATTTTGGATGTTTTTCCATTCTCCCTTATAGCCTATGAGATTCATTAAAATGAATGGGCCCATATGGTAAGGGTTAGGGTTAGGGTTAGAGTTCAGGACACACTTATGTTTGGGTGAATATTGGGGTTGGGTTTAGGGTTGGGTAAGAAGAATTTTTAATATCACATTGAATGGTATACTCTTGATGGGAAAATATTTTGGATGGTTTTCCATTCTCCATTATAGCCTATTAGATTCATTAGAATGAATGGGCCCATATGGTAAGGGTTAGGGTTAGGGTTAGAGCTCAGGACACACTTATGTTTGGGTGAATATTGGGTTGGGTTAATGGTTGAGTAAGATGTATTTTTAATATCACACTGAATGGTACACTCTTGATGGGGAAAAATTTTGGATGTTTTTCCATTCTCCATTATAGCCTATGAGATTCATTAAAATGAATGGGCCCATATGGTAAGGGTTAGGGTTAGGGTTAGAGTTCAGGACACACTTATGTTTGGGTGAATATTGGGGTTGGGTTTAGGGTTGGGTAAGAAGTATTTTTAATATCACACTGAATGGTATACTCTTGATAGGAAAAATTTTTGGATGGTTTTCCATTCTCCATTATAGCCTATGAGATTCATTAGAATGAATGGGCCTATATGGTAAGGGTTAGGGTTAGGGTTAGAGCTCAGGACACACTTATGTCTGGGTGAATATTGGGGTTGGGTTAATAGTTGGGTAAGATGTATTTTTAATATCACACTGAATGGTACACTCTTGATGGGGAAAAATTTTGGATGTTTTTCCATTCTCCATTATAGCCTATGAGATTCATTAAAATGAATGGGCCCATATGGTAAGGGTTAGGGTTAGGGTTAGAGTTCAGGACACACTTATGTTTGGGTGAATATTGGGGGTGGGTTTAGGGTTGGGTAAGACGAATTTTTAATATCACACTGAATGGTATACTCTTGATGGGAAAATTTTTTGGATAGTTTTCCATTCTCCATTATAGCCTATGAGATTCATTAGAATGAATGGGCCCATATGGTAAGGGTTAGGGTTAGGGTTAGAGTTCAGGACACACTTATGTTTGGGTGAATATTGGGGTTGGGTTTAGGGTTGGGTAAGATGTATTTTTAATATCACACTGAATGGTGCACTCTTGATGGGGAAAAATTTTGGATGTTTTTCCATTCTCCATTATAGCCTATGAGATTCATTAAAATGAATGGGCCCATATGGTAAGGGTTAGGGTTAGGGTTAGAGTTCAGGACACACTTTTGTTTGGGTGAATATTGGGGTTGGGTTTAGGGTTGGGTAAGAAGAATTGTTAATATCACACTGAATGGTATACTCTTGATGGGAAAATTTTTTGGATGGTTTTCCATTCTCCATTATAGCCTATGAGATTCATTAGAATGAATGGGCCCATATGGTAAGGGTTAGGGTTAGGGTTAGAGCTCAGGACACACTTATGTTTGGGTGAATATTGGGGTTGGGTTTAGGGTTGGGTAAGATGTATTTTTAATATCACACTGAATGGTATACTCTTGATGGGAAAAATCTTTGGATGGTTTTCCATTCTCCATTATAACCTATGAGATTCATTAAAATGAATGGGCCCATATTGTAAGGGTTAGGGTTAGGGTTAGAGTTCAGGACACACTTATGTTTGGGTGAATATTGGGGGTGGGTTTAGGGTTGGGTAAGACGAATTTTTAATATCACACTGAATGGTATACTCTTGATGGGAAAAATTTTTGGATAGTTTTCCATTCTCCATTATAGCCTATGAGATTCATTAGAATGAATGGGCCCATATGGTAAGGGTTAGGGTTAGGGTTAGAGCTCAGGACACACTTATGTTTGGGTGAATATTGGGGTTGGGTAAGATGTATTTTTAATATCACACTGAATGGTACACTCTTGATGGGGAAAAAGTTTGGATGTTTTTCCATTCTCCATTATAGCCTATGAGATTCATTAAAATGAAGGGGCCCATATGGTAAGGGTTAGGGTTAGGGTTAGAGTTCAGGACACACTTATGTTTGGGTGAATATTGGGGTTGGGTTTAGGGTTGGGTAAGAAGTATTTTTAATATCACACTGAATGGTATACTCTTGATAGGAAAATTTTTTGGATGGTTTTCCATTCTCCATTATAGCCTATGAGATTCATTAGAATGAATGGGCCCATATGGTAAGGGTTAGAGCTCAGGACACACTTATGTTTGGGTGAACATTGGGGTTGGGTTTAGGGTTGGGTAAGATGTATTTTTAATATCACACTGAATGGTACATTCTTGATGGATAAAATCTTTGGATGTTTTTCCATTCTCCATTATAGCCTATGAGATTCATTAGAATGAATGGGCCCATATGGTAAGGGTTAGGGTTAGGGTTAGAGCTCAGGACACACTTATGTCTGGGTGAATATTGGGGTTGGGTTAATAGTTGGGTAAGATGTATTTTTAATATCACACTGAATGGTACACTCTTGATGGGGAAAAATTTTGGATGTTTTTCCATTCTCCATTATAGCCTATGAGATTCATTAAAATGAATGGGCCCATATGGTAAGGGTTAGGGTTAGGGTTAGAGTTCAGGACACACTTATGTTTGGGTGAATATTGGGGTTGGGTTTAGGGTTGGGTAAGATGTATTTTTAATATCACACTGAATGGTGCACTCTTGATGGGGAAAAATTTTGGATGTTTTTCCATTCTCCATTATAGCCTATGAGATTCATTAAAATGAATGGGCCCATATGGTAAGGGTTAGGGTTAGGGTTAGAGTTCAGGACACACTTTTGTTTGGGTGAATATTGGGGTTGGGTTTAGGGTTGGGTAAGAAGAATTGTTAATATCACACTGAATGGTATACTCTTGATGGGAAAATTTTTTGGATGGTTTTCCATTCTCCATTATAGCCTATGAGATTCATTAGAATGAATGGGCCCATATGGTAAGGGTTAGGGTTAGGGTTAGAGCTCAGGACACACTTATGTTTGGGTGAATATTGGGGTTGGGTTTAGGGTTGGGTAAGATGTATTTTTAATATCACACTGAATGGTATACTCTTGATGGGAAAAATCTTTGGATGGTTTTCCATTCTCCATTATAACCTATGAGATTCATTAAAATGAATGGGCCCATATGGTAAGGGTTAGGGTTAGGGTTAGAGTTCAGGACACACTTATGTTTGGGTGAATATTGGGGTTGGGTTTAGGGTTGGGTAAGATGAATTTTTAATATCACACTGAATGGTATACTCTTGATGGGAAAATATTTTGGATGGTTTTCCATTCTCCATTATAGCCTATGAGATTCATTAGAATGAATGGGCCCATATGGTAAGGGTTAGGGTTAGGGTTAGAGCTGAGGACACACTTATGTTTGGGTGAATATTGGGTTGGGTTAATGGTTGGGTAAGATGTATTTTTAATATCACACTGAATGGTACACTCTTGATGGGGAAAAATTTTGGATGTTTTTCCATTCTCCATTATAGCCTATGAGATTCATTAAAATGAAAGGGCCCATATGGTAAGGGTTAGGGTTAGGGTTAGAGTTCAGGACACACTTATGTTTGGGTGAATATTGGGGTTGGGTTTAGGGTTGGGTAAGAAGTATTTTTAATATCACACTGAAGGGTATACTCTTGATAGGAAAATTTTTTGGATGGCTTTCCATTCTCCATTATAGCCTATGAGATTCATTAAAATGAATGGGCCCATATGGTAAGGGTTAGGGTTAGGGTTAGAGTTCAGGACACACTTATGTTTGGGTGAATATTGGGGTTGGGTTTAGGGTTGGGTAAGATGAATTTTTAATATCACACTGAATGGTACACTCTTGATGGGGAAAATTTTTGGATGTTTTTCCATTCTCCATTATAGCCTATGAGATTCATTAAAATGAATGGGCCCATATGGTACGGGTTAGGGTTCGAGTTCAGGACACACTTATGTTTGGGTGAATATTGGGGTTGGGTTTAGGGTTGGGTAAGATGAATTTTTAATATCACACTGAATGGTACACTCTTGATGGGGAAAAATTTTGGATGTTTTTCCATTCTCCATTATAGCCTATGAGATTCATTAAAATGAATGGGCCCATATGGTAAGGGTTAGGGTTAGGGTTAGAGTTCAGGACACACTTATGTTTGGGTGAATATTGGGGTTGGGTTTAGGGTTGGGTAAGATGTATTTTTTATATCACACTGAATGGTACACTCTTGATGGGAAAAATTTTTGGATGGTTTTCCATTCTCCATTATAGCCTATGAGATTCATTAGAATGAATGGGTCCATATGGTAAGGGTTAGGGTTAGGGTTAGAGCTCAGGACACACTTATGTTTGGGTGAATATTGGGGTTGGGTTTAGGGTTGGGTAAGATGTATTTTTAATATCACACTGAATGGTACATTCTTGATGGGAAAAATCTTTGGATGGTTTTCCATTCTCCATTATAACCTATGAGATTCATTAGAATGAATGGGCCCATATGGTAAGGGTTAGGGTTAGGGTTAGAGTTCAGGACACACTTATGTTTGGGTGAATATTGGGGTTGGGTTTAGGGTTGGGTAAGATGTATTTTTAAAATCACACTGAATGGTACATTCTTGATGGGGAAAATTTTTGGATGGTTTTCCATTCTCCATTATAGCCTATGAGATTCATTAAAATGAATGGGCCCATATGGTAAGGGTTAGGGTTAGGGTTAGAGTTCAGGACACACTTATGTTTGGGTGAATATTGGGGTTGGGTTTAGGGTTGGGTAAGATGAATTTTTAATATCACACTGAATGGTACACTCTTGATGGGGAAAATTTTTGGATGTTTTTCCATTCTCCATTATAGCCTATGAGATTCATTAAAATGAATGGGCCCATATGGTACGGGTTAGGGTTAGAGTTCAGGACACACTTATGTTTGGGTGAATATTGGGGTTGGGTTTAGGGTTGGGTAAGATGAATTTTTAATATCACACTGAATGGTACACTCTTGATGGGGAAAAATTTTGGATGTTTTTCCATTCTCCATTATAGCCTATGAGATTCATTAAAATGAATGGGCCCATATGGTAAGGGTTAGGGTTAGGGTTAGAGTTCAGGACACACTTATGTTTGGGTGAATATTGGGGTTGGGTTTAGGGTTGGGTAAGAAGAATTTTTAATATCACACTGAATGGTATACTCTTGATGGGAAAATTTTTTGGATGGTTTTCCATTCTCCATTATAGCCTATGAGATTCATTAGAATGAATGGGCCCATATGGTAAGGGTTAGGGTTAGGGTTAGAGCTCAGGACACACTTATGTTTGGGTGAATATTTGGGTTGGGTTAATGGTTGGGTAAGATGTATTTTTAATATCACACTGAATGGTACACTCTTGATGGGGAAAAATTTTGGATGTTTTTCCATTCTCCATTATAGCCTATGAGATTCATTAAAATGAATGGGCCCATATGGTAAGGGTTAGGGTTAGTGTTAGAGTTCAGGACACACTTATGTTTGGGTGAATATTGGGGTTGGGTTTAGGGTTGGGTAAGAAGTATTTTTAATATCACACTGAATGGTATACTCTTGATGGGAAAATTTTTTGGATAGTTTTCCATTCTCCATTATAGCCTATGAGATTCATTAGAATGAATGGGCCCATATGGTAAGGGTTAGGGTTAGGGTTAGAGCTCAGGACACACTTATGTTTGGGTGAATATTGGGGTTGGGTAAGATGTATTTTTAATATCACACTGAATGGTACACTCTTGATGGGGAAAAAGTTTGGATGTTTTTCCATTCTCCATTATAGCCTATGAGATTCATTAAAATGAATGGGCCCATATGGTAAGGGTTAGGGTTAGGGTTAGAGTTCAGGAGACACTTATGTTTGGGTGAATATTGGGGTTGGGTTTAGGGTTGGGTAAGATGAATTTTTAATATCACACTGAATGGTACACTCTTGATGGGGAAAATTTTTGGATGTTTTTCCATTCTCCATTATAGCCTATGAGATTCATTAAAATGAATGGGCCCATATGGTACGGGTTAGGGTTAGAGTTCAGGACACACTTATGTTTGGGTGAATATTGGGGTTGGGTTTAGGGTTGGGTAAGATGAATTTTTAATATCACACTGAATGGTACACTCTTGATGGGGAAAAATTTTGGATGTTTTTCCATTCTCCATTATAGCCTATGAGATTCATTAAAATGAATGGGCCCATATGGTAAGGGTTAGGGTTAGGGTTAGAGTTCAGGACACACTTATGTTTGGGTGAATATTGGGGTTGGGTTTAGGGTTGGGTGAGAAGTATTTTTAATATCACACTGAATGGTATACTCTTGATGGGAAAATTTTTTGGATGGTTTTCCATTCTCCATTATAGCCTATGAGATTCATTAGAATGAATGGGCCCATATGGTAAGGGTTAGGGTTAGGGTTAGAGCTCAGGACACACTTATGTTTGGGTGAATATTGGGGTTGGGTTTAGGGTTGGGTAAGATGTATTTTTAATATCACACTGAATGGTATACTCTTGATAGGAAAATTTTTTGGATGGTTTTCCATTCTCCATTATAGCCTATGAGATTCATTAGAATGAATGGGCCCATATGGTAAGGGTTAGAGCTCAGGACACACTTATGTTTGGGTGAACATTGGGGTTGGGTTTAGGGTTGGGTAAGATGTATTTTTAATATCACACTGAATGGTACATTCTTGATGGATAAAATCTTTGGATGTTTTTCCATTCTCCATTATAGCCTATGAGATTCATTAGAATGAATGGGCCCATATGGTAAGGGTTAGGGTTAGGGTTAGAGCTCAGGACACACTTATGTCTGGGTGAATATTGGGGTTGGGTTAATAGTTGGGTAAGATGTATTTTTAATATCACACTGAATGGTACACTCTTGATGGGGAAAAATTTTGGATGTTTTTCCATTCTCCATTATAGCCTATGAGATTCATTAAAATGAATGGGCCCATATGGTAAGGGTTAGGGTTAGGGTTAGAGTTCAGGACACACTTATGTTTGGGTGAATATTGGGGTTGGGTTTAGGGTTGGGTAAGATGTATTTTTAATATCATACTGAATGGTGCACTCTTGATGGGGAAAAATTTTGGATGTTTTTCCATTCTCCATTATAGCCTATGAGATTCATTGAAATGAATGGGCCCATATGGTAAGGGTTAGGGTTAGGGTTAGAGTTCAGGACACACTTTTGTTTGGGTGAATATTGGGGTTGGGTTTAGGGTTGGGTAAGAAGAATTGTTAATATCACACTGAATGGTATACTCTTGATGGGAAAATTTTTTGGATGCTTTTCCATTCTCCATTATAGCCTATGAGATTCATTAGAATGAATGGGCCCATATGGTAAGGGTTAGGGTTAGGGTTAGAGCTCAGGACACACTTATGTTTGGGTGAATATTGGGGTTGGGTTTAGGGTTGGGTAAGATGTATTTTTAATATCACACTGAATGGTACATTCTTGATGGGAAAAATCTTTGGATGGTTTTCCATTCTCCATTATAACCTATGAGATTCATTAGAATGAATGGGCCCATATGGTAAGGGTTAGGGTTAGGGTTAGAGTTCAGGACACACTTATGTTTGGGTGAATATTGGGGTTGGGTTTAGGGTTGGGTAAGATGTATTTTTAAAATCACACTGAATGGTACATTCTTGATGGGGAAAATTTTTGGATGGTTTTCCATTCTCCATTATAGCCTATGAGATTCATTAAAATGAATGGGCCCATATGGTAAGGGTTAGGGTTAGGGTTAGAGTTCAGGACACACTTATGTTTGGGTGAATATTGGGGTTGGGTTTAGGGTTGGGTAAGATGAATTTTTAATATCACACTGAATGGTACACTCTTGATGGGAAAAATTTTTGGATGTTTTTCCATTCTCCATTATAGCCTATGAGATTCATTAAAATGAATGGGCCCATATGGTACGGGTTAGGGTTAGAGTTCAGGACACACTTATGTTTGGGTGAATATTGGGGTTGGGTTTAGGGTTGGGTAAGATGAATTTTTAATATCACACTGAATGGTACACTCTTGATGGGGAAAAATTTTGGATGTTTTTCCATTCTCCATTATAGCCTATGAGATTCATTAAAATGAATGGGCCCATATGGTAAGGGTTAGGGTTAGGGTTAGAGTTCAGGACACACTTATGTTTGGGTGAATATTGGGGTTGGGTTTAGGGTTGGGTAAGAAGAATTTTTAATATCACACTGAATGGTATACTCTTGATGGGAAAATTTTTTGGATGGTTTTCCATTCTCCATTATAGCCTATGAGATTCATTAGAATGAATGGGCCCATATGGTAAGGGTTAGGGTTAGGGTTAGAGCTCAGGACACACTTATGTTTGGGTGAATATTTGGGTTGGGTTAATGGTTGGGTAAGATGTATTTTTAATATCACACTGAATGGTACACTCTTGATGGGGAAAAATTTTGGATGTTTTTCCATTCTCCATTATAGCCTATGAGATTCATTAAAATGAATGGGCCCATATGGTAAGGGTTAGGGTTAGTGTTAGAGTTCAGGACACACTTATGTTTGGGTGAATATTGGGGTTGGGTTTAGGGTTGGGTAAGAAGTATTTTTAATATCACACTGAATGGTATACTCTTGATGGGAAAATTTTTTGGATGGTTTTCCATTCTCCATTATAGCCTATGAGATTCATTAGAATGAATGGGCCCATATGGTAAGGGTTAGGGTTAGGGTTAGAGCTCAGGACACACTTATGTTTGGGTGAATATTGGGGTTGGGTAAGATGTATTTTTAATATCACACTGAATGGTACACTCTTGATGGGGAAAAATTTTGGATGTTTTTCCATTCTCCATTATAGCCTATGAGATTCATTAAAATGAATGGGCCCATATGGTAAGGGTTAGGGTTAGGGTTAGAGTTCAGGACACACTTATGTTTGGGTGAATATTGGGGTTGGGTTTAGGGTTGGGTAAGATGAATTTTTAATATCACACTGAATGGTACACTCTTGATGGGGAAAATTTTTGGATGTTTTTCCATTCTCCATTATAGCCTATGAGATTCATTAAAATGAATGGGCCCATATGGTACGGGTTAGGGTTAGAGTTCAGGACACACTTATGTTTGGGTGAATATTGGGGTTGGGTTTAGGGTTGGGTAAGATGAATTTTTAATATCACACTGAATGGTACACTCTTGATGGGGAAAAATTTTGGATGTTTTTCCATTCTCCATTATAGCCTATGAGATTCATTAAAATGAATGGGCCCATATGGTAAGGGTTAGGGTTAGGGTTAGAGTTCAGGACACACTTATGTTTGGGTGAATATTGGGGTTGGGTTTAGGGTTGGGTAAGAAGTATTTTTAATATCACACTGAATGGTATACTCTTGATGGGAAAATTTTTTGGATGGTTTTCCATTCTCCATTATAGCCTATGAGATTCATTAGAATGAATGGGCCCATATGGTAAGGGTTAGGGTTAGGGTTAGAGTTCAGGACACACTTATGTTTGGGTGAATATTGGGGTTGGGTTTAGGGTTGGGTAAGATGTATTTTTAAAATCACACTGAATGGTACATTCTTGATGGGGAAAATTTTTGGATGGTTTTCCATTCTCCATTATAGCCTATGAGATTCATTAAAATGAATGGGCCCATATGGTAAGGGTTAGGGTTAGGGTTAGAGTTCAGGACACACTTATGTTTGGGTGAATATTGGGGTTGGGTTTAGGGTTGGGTAAGATGAATTTTTAATATCACACTGAATGGTACACTCTTGATGGGGAAAATTTTTGGATGTTTTTCCATTCTCCATTATAGCCTATGAGATTCATTAAAATGAATGGGCCCATATGGTACGGGTTAGGGTTAGAGTTCAGGACACACTTATGTTTGGGTGAATATTGGGGTTGGGTTTAGGGTTGGGTAAGATGAATTTTTAATATCACACTGAATGGTACACTCTTGATGGGGAAAAATTTTGGATGTTTTTCCATTCTCCATTATAGCCTATGAGATTCATTAAAATGAATGGGCCCATATGGTAAGGGTTAGGGTTAGGGTTAGAGTTCAGGACACACTTATGTTTGGGTGAATATTGGGGTTGGGTTTAGGGTTGGGTAAGATGAATTTTTAATATCACACTGAATGGTACACTCTTGATGGGGAAAATTTTTGGATGTTTTTCCATTCTCCATTATAGCCTATGAGATTCATTAAAATGAATGGGCCCATATGGTACGGGTTAGGGTTAGAGTTCAGGACACACTTATGTTTGGGTGAATATTGGGGTTGGGTTTAGGGTTGGGTAAGATGAATTTTTAATATCACACTGAATGGTACACTCTTGATGGGGAAAAATTTTGGATGTTTTTCCATTCTCCATTATAGCCTATGAGATTCATTAAAATGAAAGGGCCCATATGGTAAGGGTTAGGGTTAGGGTTAGAGTTCAGGACACACTTATGTTTGGGTGAATATTGGGGTTGGGTTTAGGGTTGGGTAAGAAGTATTTTTAATATCACACTGAATGGTATACTCTTGATGGGAAAAATTTTTGGATGGTTTTCCATTCTCCATTATAGCCTATGAGATTCATTAGAATGAATGGGCCCATATGGTAAGGGTTAGGGTTAGGGTTAGAGCTCAGGACACACTTATGTTTGGGTGAATATTGGGGTTGGGTAAGATGTATTTTTAATATCACACTGAATGGTACACTCTTGATGGGGAAATTTTTTGGATGGTTTTCCATTCTCCATTATAGCCTATGAGATTCATTAGAATGAATGGGCCCATATGGTAAGGGTTAGGGTTAGGGTTAGAGTTCAGGACACACTTATGTTTGGGTGAATATTGGGGTTGGGTTTAGGGTTGGGTAAGATGTATTTTTAAAATCACACTGAATGGTACATTCTTGATGGGGAAAATTTTTGGATGGTTTTCCATTCTCCATTATAGCCTATGAGATTCATTAAAATGAATGGGCCCATATGGTAAGGGTTAGGTTTAGGGTTAGAGTTCAGGACACACTTATGTTTGGGTGAATATTGGGGTTGGGTTTAGGGTTGGGTAAGATGAATTTTTAATATCACACTGAATGGTACACTCTTGATGGGGAAAATTTTTGGATGTTTTTCCATTCTCCATTATAGCCTATGAGATTCATTAAAATGAATGGGCCCATATGGTACGGGTTAGGGTTAGAGTTCAGGACACACTTATGTTTGGGTGAATATTGGGGTTGGGTTTAGGGTTGGGTAAGATGAATTTTTAATATCACACTGAATGGTACACTCTTGATGGGGAAAAATTTTGGATGTTTTTCCATTCTCCATTATAGCCTATGAGATTCATTAAAATGAATGGGCCCATATGGTAAGGGTTAGGGTTAGGGTTAGAGTTCAGGACACACTTATGTTTGGGTGAATATTGGGGTTGGGTTTAGGGTTGGGTAAGAAGAATTTTTAATATCACACTGAATGGTATACTCTTGATGGGAAAATTTTTTGGATGGTTTTCCATTCTCCATTATAGCCTATGAGATTCATTAGAATGAATGGGCCCATATGGTAAGGGTTAGGGTTAGGGTTAGAGCTCAGGACACACTTATGTTTGGGTGAATATTTGGGTTGGGTTAATGGTTGGGTAAGATGTATTTTTAATATCACACTGAATGGTACATTCTTGATGGGAAAAATCTTTGGATGGTTTTCCATTCTCCATTATAACCTATGAGATTCATTAGAATGAATGGGCCCATATGGTAAGGGTTAGGGTTAGGGTTAGAGTTCAGGACACACTTATGTTTGGGTGAATATTGGGGTTGGGTTTAGGGTTGGGTAAGATGTATTTTTAAAATCACACTGAATGGTACATTCTTGATGGGGAAAATTTTTGGATGGTTTTCCATTCTCCATTATAGCCTATGAGATTCATTAAAATGAATGGGCCCATATGGTAAGGGTTAGGGTTAGGGTTAGAGTTCAGGACACACTTATGTTTGGGTGAATATTGGGGTTGGGTTTAGGGTTGGGTAAGATGAATTTTTAATATCACACTGAATGGTACACTCTTGATGGGGAAAATTTTTGGATGTTTTTCCATTCTCCATTATAGCCTATGAGATTCATTAAAATGAATGGGCCCATATGGTACGGGTTAGGGTTAGAGTTCAGGACACACTTATGTTTGGGTGAATATTGGGGTTGGGTTTAGGGTTGGGTAAGATGTATTTTTAATATCACACTGAATGGTATACTCTTGATAGGAAAATTTTTTGGATGGTTTTCCATTCTCCATTATAGCCTATGAGATTCATTAGAATGAATGGGCCCATATGGTAAGGGTTAGAGCTCAGGACACACTTATGTTTGGGTGAACATTGGGGTTGGGTTTAGGGTTGGGTAAGATGTATTTTTAATATCACACTAAATGGTACATTCTTGATGGATAAAATCTTTGGATGTTTTTCCATTCTCCATTATAGCCTATGAGATTCATTAGAATGAATGGGCCCATATGGTAAGGGTTAGGGTTAGGGTTAGAGCTCAGGACACACTTATGTCTGGGTGAATATTGGGGTTGGGTTAATAGTTGGGTAAGATGTATTTTTAATATCACACTGAATGGTACACTCTTGATGGGGAAAAATTTTGGATGTTTTTCCATTCTCCATTATAGCCTATGAGATTCATTAAAATGAATGGGCCCATATGGTAAGGGTTAGGGTTAGGGTTAGAGTTCAGGACACACTTATGTTTGGGTGAATATTGGGGTTGGGTTTAGGGTTGGGTAAGATGTATTTTTAATATCACACTGAATGGTGCACTCTTGATGGGGAAAAATTTTGGATGTTTTTCCATTCTCCATTATAGCCTATGAGATTCATTGAAATGAATGGGCCCATATGGTAAGGGTTAGGGTTAGGGTTAGAGTTCAGGACACACTTTTGTTTGGGTGAATATTGGGGTTGGGTTTAGGGTTGGGTAAGAAGAATTGTTAATATCACACTGAATGGTATACTCTTGATGGGAAAATTTTTTGGATGGTTTTCCATTCTCCATTATAGCCTATGAGATTCATTAGAATGAATGGGCCCATATGGTAAGGGTTAGGGTTAGGGTTAGAGCTCAGGACACACTTATGTTTGGGTGAATATTGGGGTTGGGTTTAGGGTTGGGTAAGATGTATTTTTAATATCACACTGAATGGTACATTCTTGATGGGAAAAATCTTTGGATGGTTTTCCATTCTCCATTATAACCTATGAGATTCATTAGAATGAATGGGCCCATATGGTAAGGGTTAGGGTTAGGGTTAGAGTTCAGGACACACTTATGTTTGGGTGAATATTGGGGTTGGGTTTAGGGTTGGGTAAGATGTATTTTTAAAATCACACTGAATGGTACATTCTTGATGGGGAAAATTTTTGGATGGTTTTCCATTCTCCATTATAGCCTATGAGATTCATTAAAATGAATGGGCCCATATGGTAAGGGTTAGGGTTAGGGTTAGAGTTCAGGACACACTTATGTTTGGGTGAATATTGGGGTTGGGTTTAGGGTTGGGTAAGATGAATTTTTAATATCACACTGAATGGTACACTCTTGATGGGGAAAATTTTTGGATGTTTTTCCATTCTCCATTATAGCCTATGAGATTCATTAAAATGAATGGGCCCATATGGTACGGGTTAGGGTTAGAGTTCAGGACACACTTATGTTTGGGTGAATATTGGGGTTGGGTTTAGGGTTGGGTAAGATGAATTTTTAATATCACACTGAATGGTACACTCTTGATGGGGAAAAATTTTGGATGTTTTTCCATTCTCCATTATAGCCTATGAGATTCATTAAAATGAATGGGCCCATATGGTAAGGGTTAGGGTTAGGGTTAGAGTTCAGGACACACTTATGTTTGGGTGAATATTGGGGTTGGGTTTAGGGTTGGGTAAGAAGAATTTTTAATATCACACTGAATGGTATACTCTTGATGGGAAAATTTTTTGGATGGTTTTCCATTCTCCATTATAGCCTATGAGATTCATTAGAATGAATGGGCCCATATGGTAAGGGTTAGGGTTAGGGTTAGAGCTCAGGACACACTTATGTTTGGGTGAATATTTGGGTTGGGTTAATGTTTGGGTAAGATGTATTTTTAATATCACACTGAATGGTACACTCTTGATGGGGAAAAATTTTGGATGTTTTTCCATTCTCCATTATAGCCTATGAGATTCATTAAAATGAATGGGCCCATATGGTAAGGGTTAGGGTTAGTGTTAGAGTTCAGGACACACTTATGTTTGGGTGAATATTGGGGTTGGGTTTAGGGTTGGGTAAGAAGTATTTTTAATATCACACTGAATGGTATACTCTTGATGGGAAAATTTTTTGGATGGTTTTCCATTCTCCATTATAGCCTATGAGATTCATTAGAATGAATGGGCCCATATGGTAAGGGTTAGGGTTAGGGTTAGAGCTCAGGACACACTTATGTTTGGGTGAATATTGGGGTTGGGTAAGATGTATTTTTAATATCACACTGAATGGTACACTCTTGATGGGGAAAAATTTTGGATGTTTTTCCATTCTCCATTATAGCCTATGAGATTCATTAAAATGAATGGGCCCATATGGTAAGGGTTAGGGTTAGGGTTAGAGTTCAGGACACACTTATGTTTGGGTGAATATTGGGGTTGGGTTTAGGGTTGGGTAAGATGAATTTTTAATATCACACTGAATGGTACACTCTTGATGGGGAAAATTTTTGGATGTTTTTCCATTCTCCATTATAGCCTATGAGATTCATTAAAATGAATGGGCCCATATGGTACGGGTTAGGGTTAGAGTTCAGGACACACTTATGTTTGGGTGAATATTGGGGTTGGGTTTAGGGTTGGGTAAGATGAATTTTTAATATCACACTGAATGGTACACTCTTGATGGGGAAAAATTTTGGATGTTTTTCCATTCTCCATTATAGCCTATGAGATTCATTAAAATGAATGGGCCCATTTGGTAAGGGTTAGGGTTAGGGTTAGAGTTCAGGACACACTTATGTTTGGGTGAATATTGGGGTTGGGTTTAGGGTTGGGTAAGAAGAATTTTTAATATCACACTGAATGGTATACTCTTGATGGGAAAATTTTTTGGATGGTTTTCCATTCTCCATTATAGCCTATGAGATTCATTAGAATGAATGGGCCCATATGGTAAGGGTTAGGGTTAGGGTTAGAGCTCAGGACACACTTATGTTTGGGTGAATATTTGGGTTGGGTTAATGGTTGGGTAAGATGTATTTTTAATATCACACTGAATGGTACACTCTTGATGGGGAAAAATTTTGGATGTTTTTCCATTCTCCATTATAGCCTATGAGATTCATTAAAATGAATGGGCCCATATGGTAAGGGTTAGGGTTAGTGTTAGAGTTCAGGACACACTTATGTTTGGGTGAATATTGGGGTTGGGTTTAGGGTTGGGTAAGAAGTATTTTTAATATCACGCTGAATGGTATACTCTTGATGGGAAAATTTTTTGGATGGTTTTCCATTCTCCATTATAGCCTATGAGATTCATTAGAATGAATGGGCCCATATGGTAAGGGTTAGGGTTAGGGTTAGAGCTCAGGACACACTTATGTTTGGGTGAATATTGGGGTTGGGTAAGATGTATTTTTAATATCACACTGAATGGTACACTCTTGATGGGGAAAAATTTTGGATGTTTTTCCATTCTCCATTATAGCCTATGAGATTCATTAAAATGAATGGGCCCATATGGTAAGGGTTAGGGTTAGGGTTAGAGTTCAGGACACACTTATGTTTGGGTGAATATTGGGGTTGGGTTTAGGGTTGGGTAAGATGAATTTTTAATATCACACTGAATGGTACACTCTTGATGGGGAAAATTTTTGGATGTTTTTCCATTCTCCATTATAGCCTATGAGATTCATTAAAATGAATGGGCCCATATGGTACGGGTTAGGGTTAGAGTTCAGGACACACTTATGTTTGGGTGAATATTGGGGTTGGGTTTAGGGTTGGGTAAGATGAATTTTTAATATCACACTGAATGGTACACTCTTGATGGGGAAAAATTTTGGATGTTTTTCCATTCTCCATTATAGCCTATGAGATTCATTAAAATGAATGGGCCCATATGGTAAGGGTTAGGGTTAGGGTTAGAGTTCAGGACACACTTATGTTTGGGTGAATATTGGGGTTGGGTTTAGGGTTGGGTAAGATGTATTTTTAATATCACACTGAATGGTATACTCTTGATAGGAAAAATTTTTGGATGGTTTTCCATTCTCCATTATAGCCTATGAGATTCATTAGAATGAATGGGCCCATATGGTAAGGGTTAGAGCTCAGGACACACTTATGTTTGGGTGAACATTGGGGTTGGGTTTAGGGTTGGGTAAGATGTATTTTTAATATCACACTGAATGGTACATTCTTGATGGATAAAATCTTTGGATGTTTTTCCATTCTCCATTATAGCCTATGAGATTCATTAGAATGAATGGGCCCATATGGTAAGGGTTAGGGTTAGGGTTAGAGCTCAGGACACACTTATGTCTGGGTGAATATTGGGGTTGGGTTAATAGTTGGGTAAGATGTATTTTTAATATCACACTGAATGGTACACTCTTGATGGGGAAAAATTTTGGATGTTTTTCCATTCTCCATTATAGCCTATGAGATTCATTAAAATGAATGGGCCCATATGGTAAGGGTTAGGGTTAGGGTTAGAGTTCAGGACACACTTATGTTTGGGTGAATATTGGGGTTGGGTTTAGGGTTGGGTAAGATGTATTTTTAATATCACACTGAATGGTGCACTCTTGATGGGGAAAAATTTTGGATGTTTTTCCATTCTCCATTATAGCCTATGAGATTCATTGAAATGAATGGGCCCATATGGTAAGGGTTAGGGTTAGGGTTAGAGTTCAGGACACACTTTTGTTTGGGTGAATATTGGGGTTGGGTTTAGGGTTGGGTAAGAAGAATTGTTAATATCACACTGAATGGTATACTCTTGATGGGAAAATTTTTTGGATGGTTTTCCATTCTCCATTATAGCCTATGAGATTCATTAGAATGAATGGGCCCATATGGTAAGGGTTAGGGTTAGGGTTAGAGCTCAGGACACACTTATGTTTGGGTGAATATTGGGGTTGGGTTTAGGGTTGGGTAAGATGTATTTTTAATATCACACTGAATGGTACATTCTTGATGGGAAAAATCTTTGGATGGTTTTCCATTCTCCATTATAACCTATGAGATTCATTAGAATGAATGGGCCCATATGGTAAGGGTTAGGGTTAGGGTTAGAGTTCAGGACACACTTATGTTTGGGTGAATATTGGGGTTGGGTTTAGGGTTGGGTAAGATGTATTTTTAAAATCACACTGAATGGTACATTCTTGATGGGGAAAATTTTTGGATGGTTTTCCATTCTCCATTATAGCCTATGAGATTCATTAAAATGAATGGGCCCATATGGTAAGGGTTAGGGTTAGGGTTAGAGTTCAGGACACACTTATGTTTGGGTGAATATTGGGGTTGGGTTTAGGGTTGGGTAAGATGAATTTTTAATATCACACTGAATGGTACACTCTTGATGGGGAAAATTTTTGGATGTTTTTCCATTCTCCATTATAGCCTATGAGATTCATTAAAATGAATGGGCCCATATGGTACGGGTTAGGGTTAGAGTTCAGGACACACTTATGTTTGGGTGAATATTGGGGTTGGGTTTAGGGTTGGGTAAGATGAATTTTTAATATCACACTGAATGGTACACTCTTGATGGGGAAAAATTTTGGATGTTTTTCCATTCTCCATTATAGCCTATGAGATTCATTAAAATGAATGGGCCCATATGGTAAGGGTTAGGGTTAGGGTTAGAGTTCAGGACACACTTATGTTTGGGTGAATATTGGGGTTGGGTTTAGGGTTGGGTAAGAAGAATTTTTAATATCACACTGAATGGTATACTCTTGATGGGAAAATTTTTTGGATGGTTTTCCATTCTCCATTATAGCCTATGAGATTCATTAGAATGAATGGGCCCATATGGTAAGGGTTAGGGTTAGGGTTAGAGCTCAGGACACACTTATGTTTGGGTGAATATTTGGGTTGGGTTAATGGTTGGGTAAGATGTATTTTTAATATCACACTGAATGGTACACTCTTGATGGGGAAAAATTTTGGATGTTTTTCCATTCTCCATTATAGCCTATGAGATTCATTAAAATGAATGGCCCATATGGTAAGGGTTAGGGTTAGTGTTAGAGTTCAGGACACACTTATGTTTGGGTGAATATTGGGGTTGGGTTTAGGGTTGGGTAAGAAGTATTTTTAATATCACACTGAATGGTATACTCTTGATGGGAAAATTTTTTGGATGGTTTTCCATTCTCCATTATAGCCTATGAGATTCATTAGAATGAATGGGCCCATATGGTAAGGGTTAGGGTTAGGGTTAGAGCTCAGGACACACTTATGTTTGGGTGAATATTGGGGTTGGGTTTAGGGTTGGGTAAGATGTATTTTTAATATCACACTGAATGGTATACTCTTGATAGGAAAATTTTTTGGATGGTTTTCCATTCTCCATTATAGCCTATGAGATTCATTAGAATGAATGGGCCCATATGGTAAGGGTTAGAGCTCAGGACACACTTATGTTTGGGTGAACATTGGGGTTGGGTTTAGGGTTGGGTAAGATGTATTTTTAATATCACACTGAATGGTACATTCTTGATGGATAAAATCTTTGGATGTTTTTCCATTCTCCATTATAGCCTATGAGATTCATTAGAATGAATGGGCCCATATGGTAAGGGTTAGGGTTAGGGTTAGAGCTCAGGACACACTTATGTCTGGGTGAATATTGGGGTTGGGTTAATAGTTGGGTAAGATGTATTTTTAATATCACACTGAATGGTACACTCTTGATGGGGAAAAATTTTGGATGTTTTTCCATTCTCCATTATAGCCTATGAGATTCATTAAAATGAATGGGCCCATATGGTAAGGGTTAGGGTTAGGGTTAGAGTTCAGGACACACTTATGTTTGGGTGAATATTGGGGTTGGGTTTAGGGTTGGGTAAGATGTATTTTTAATATCACACTGAATGGTACACTCTTGATGGGGAAAAATTTTGGATGTTTTTCCATTCTCCATTATAGCCTATGAGATTCATTGAAATGAATGGGCCCATATGGTAAGGGTTAGGGTTAGGGTTAGAGTTCAGGACACACTTTTGTTTGGGTGAATATTGGGGTTGGGTTTAGGGTTGGGTAAGAAGAATTGTTAATATCACACTGAATGGTATACTCTTGATGGGAAAATTTTTTGGATGGTTTTCCATTCTCCATTATAGCCTATGAGATTCATTAGAATGAATGGGCCCATATGGTAAGGGTTAGGGTTAGGGTTAGAGCTCAGGACACACTTATGTTTGGGTGAATATTGGGGTTGGGTTTAGGGTTGGGTAAGATGTATTTTTAATATCACACTGAATGGTACATTCTTGATGGGAAAAATCTTTGGATGGTTTTCCATTCTCCATTATAACCTATGAGATTCATTAGAATGAATGGGCCCATATGGTAAGGGTTAGGGTTAGGGTTAGAGTTCAGGACACACTTATGTTTGGGTGAATATTGGGGTTGGGTTTAGGGTTGGGTAAGATGTATTTTTAAAATCACACTGAATGGTACATTCTTGATGGGGAAAATTTTTGGATGGTTTTCCATTCTCCATTATAGCCTATGAGATTCATTAAAATGAATGGGCCCATATGGTAAGGGTTAGGGTTAGGGTTAGAGTTCAGGACACACTTATGTTTGGGTGAATATTGGGGTTGGGTTTAGGGTTGGGTAAGATGAATTTTTAATATCACACTGAATGGTACACTCTTGATGGGGAAAATTTTTTGGATGTTTTTCCATTCTCCATTATAGCCTATGAGATTCATTAAAATGAATGGGCCCATATGGTACGGGTTAGGGTTAGAGTTCAGGACACACTTATGTTTGGGTGAATATTGGGGTTGGGTTTAGGGTTGGGTAAGATGTATTTTTAATATCACACTGAATGGTATACTCTTGATAGGAAAAATTTTTGGATGGTTTTCCATTCTCCATTATAGCCTATGCGATTCATTAGAATGAATGGGCCCATATGGTAAGGGTTAGAGCTCAGGACACACTTATGTTTGGGTGAACATTGGGGTTGGGTTTAGGGTTGGGTAAGATGTATTTTTAATATCACACTGAATGGTACATTCTTGATGGATAAAATCTTTGGATGTTTTTCCATTCTCCATTATAGCCTATGAGATTCATTAGAATGAATGGGCCCATATGGTAAGGGTTAGGGTTAGGGTTAGAGCTCAGGACACACTTATGTCTGGGTGAATATTGGGGTTGGGTTAATAGTTGGGTAAGATGTATTTTTAATATCACACTGAATGGTACACTCTTGATGGGGAAAAATTTTGGATGTTTTTCCATTCTCCATTATAGCCTATGAGATTCATTAAAATGAATGGGCCCATATGGTAAGGGTTAGGGTTAGGGTTAGAGTTCAGGACACACTTATGTTTGGGTGAATATTGGGGTTGGGTTTAGGGTTGGGTAAGATGTATTTTTAATATCACACTGAATGGTGCACTCTTGATGGGGAAAAATTTTGGATGTTTTTCCATTCTCCATTATAGCCTATGAGATTCATTGAAATGAATGGGCCCATATGGTAAGGGTTAGGGTTAGGGTTAGAGTTCAGGACACACTTTTGTTTGGGTGAATATTGGGGTTGGGTTTAGGGTTGGGTAAGAAGAATTGTTAATATCACACTGAATGGTATACTCTTGATGGGAAAATTTTTTGGATGGTTTTCCATTCTCCATTATAGCCTATGAGATTCATTAGAATGAATGGGCCCATATGGTAAGGGTTAGGGTTAGGGTTAGAGCTCAGGACACACTTATGTTTGGGTGAATATTGGGGTTGGGTTTAGGGTTGGGTAAGATGTATTTTTAATATCACACTGAATGGTACATTCTTGATGGGAAAAATCTTTGGATGGTTTTCCATTCTCCATTATAACCTATGAGATTCATTAGAATGAATGGGCCCATATGGAAAGGGTTAGGGTTAGGGTTAGAGTTCAGGACACACTTATGTTTGGGTGAATATTGGGGTTGGGTTTAGGGTTGGGTAAGATGTATTTTTAAAATCACACTGAATGGTACATTCTTGATGGGGAAAATTTTTGGATGGTTTTCCATTCTCCATTATAGCCTATGAGATTCATTAAAATGAATGGGCCCATATGGTAAGGGTTAGGGTTAGGGTTAGAGTTCAGGACACACTTATGTTTGGGTGAATATTGGGGTTGGGTTTAGGGTTGGGTAAGATGAATTTTTAATATCACACTGAATGGTACACTCTTGATGGGGAAAATTTTTGGATGTTTTTCCATTCTCCATTATAGCCTATGAGATTCATTAAAATGAATGGGCCCATATGGTACGGGTTAGGGTTAGAGTTCAGGACACACTTATGTTTGGGTGAATATTGGGGTTGGGTTTAGGGTTGGGTAAGATGAATTTTTAATATCACACTGAATGGTACACTCTTGATGGGGAAAAATTTTGGATGTTTTTCCATTCTCCATTATAGCCTATGAGATTCATTAAAATGAATGGGCCCATATGGTAAGGGTAGGGTTAGGGTTAGAGTTCAGGACACACTTATGTTTGGGTGAATATTGGGGTTGGGTTTAGGGTTGGGTAAGAAGAATTTTTAATATCACACTGAATGGTATACTCTTGATGGGAAAATTTTTTGGATGGTTTTCCATTCTCCATTATAGCCTATGAGATTCATTAGAATGAATGGGCCCATATGGTAAGGGTTAGGGTTAGGGTTAGAGCTCAGGACACACTTATGTTTGGGTGAATATTTGGGTTGGGTTAATGTTTGGGTAAGATGTATTTTTAATATCACACTGAATGGTACACTCTTGATGGGGAAAAATTTTGGATGTTTTTCCATTCTCCATTATAGCCTATGAGATTCATTAAAATGAATGGGCCCATATGGTAAGGGTTAGGGTTAGTGTTAGAGTTCAGGACACACTTATGTTTGGGTGAATATTGGGGTTGGGTTTAGGGTTGGGTAAGAAGTATTTTTAATATCACACTGAATGGTATACTCTTGATGGGAAAATTTTTTGGATGGTTTTCCATTCTCCATTATAGCCTATGAGATTCATTAGAATGAATGGGCCCATATGGTAAGGGTTAGGGTTAGGGTTAGAGCTCAGGACACACTTATGTTTGGGTGAATATTGGGGTTGGGTAAGATGTATTTTTAATATCACACTGAATGGTACACTCTTGATGGGGAAAAATTTTGGATGTTTTTCCATTCTCCATTATAGCCTATGAGATTCATTAAAATGAATGGGCCCATATGGTAAGGGTTAGGGTTAGGGTTAGAGTTCAGGACACACTTATGTTTGGGTGAATATTGGGGTTGGGTTTAGGGTTGGGTAAGATGAATTTTTAATATCACACTGAATGGTACACTCTTGATGGGGAAAATTTTTGGATGTTTTTCCATTCTCCATTATAGCCTATGAGATTCATTAAAATGAATGGGCCCATATGGTACGGGTTAGGGTTAGAGTTCAGGACACACTTATGTTTGGGTGAATATTGGGGTTGGGTTTAGGGTTGGGTAAGATGAATTTTTAATATCACACTGAATGGTACACTCTTGATGGGGAAAAATTTTGGATGTTTTTCCATTCTCCATTATAGCCTATGAGATTCATTAAAATGAATGGGCCCATATGGTAAGGGTTAGGGTTAGGGTTAGAGTTCAGGACACACTTATGTTTGGGTGAATATTGGGGTTGGGTTTAGGGTTGGGTAAGATGAATTTTTAATATCACACTGAATGGTACACTCTTGATGGGGAAAATTTTTGGATGTTTTTCCATTCTCCATTATAGCCTATGAGATTCATTAAAATGAATGGGCCCATATGGTACGGGTTAGGGTTAGAGTTCAGGACACACTTATGTTTGGGTGAATATTGGGGTTGGGTTTAGGGTTGGGTAAGATGAATTTTTAATATCACACTGAATGGTACACTCTTGATGGGAAAATTTTTTGGATGGTTTTCCATTCTCCATTATAGCCTATGAGATTCATTAGAATGAATGGGCCCATATGGCAAGGGTTAGGGTTAGGGTTAGAGCTCAGGACACACTTATGTTTGGGTGAATATTGGGGTTGGGTAAGATGTGTTTTTAATATCACACTGAATGGTACACTCTTGATGGGGAAATTTTTTGGATGGTTTTCCATTCTCCATTATAGCCTATGAGATTCATTAGAATGAATGGGCCCATATGGTAAGGGTTAGGGTTAGGGTTAGAGTTCAGGACACACTTATGTTTGGGTGAATATTGGGGTTGGGTTTAGGGTTGGGTAAGATGTATTTTTAAAATCACACTGAATGGTACATTCTTGATGGGGAAAATTTTTGGATGGTTTTCCATTCTCCATTATAGCCTATGAGATTCATTAAAATGAATGGGCCCATATGGTAAGGGTTAGGGTTAGGGTTAGAGTTCAGGACACACTTATGTTTGGGTGAATATTGGGGTTGGGTTTAGGGTTGGGTAAGATGAATTTTTAATATCACACTGAATGGTACACTCTTGATGGGGAAAATTTTTGGATGTTTTTCCATTCTCCATTATAGCCTATGAGATTCATTAAAATGAATGGGCCCATATGGTACGGGTTAGGGTTAGAGTTCAGGACACACTTATGTTTGGGTGAATATTGGGGTTGGGTTTAGGGTTGGGTAAGATGAATTTTTAATATCACACTGAATGGTACACTCTTGATGGGGAAAAATTTTGGATGTTTTTCCATTCTCCATTATAGCCTATGAGATTCATTAAAATGAATGGGCCCATATGGTAAGGGTTAGGGTTAGGGTTAGAGTTCAGGACACACTTATGTTTGGGTGAATATTGGGGTTGGGTTTAGGGTTGGGTAAGAAGAATTTTTAATATCACACTGAATGGTATACTCTTGATGGGAAAATTTTTTGGATGGTTTTCCATTCTCCATTATAGCCTATGAGATTCATTAGAATGAATGGGCCCATATGGTAAGGGTTAGGGTTAGGGTTAGAGCTCAGGACACACTTATGTTTGGGTGAATATTTGGGTTGGGTTAATGGTTGGGTAAGATGTATTTTTAATATCACACTGAATGGTACACTCTTGATGGGGAAAAATTTTGGATGTTTTTCCATTCTCCATTATAGCCTATGAGATTCATTAAAATGAATGGGCCCATATGGTAAGGGTTAGGGTTAGTGTTAGAGTTCAGGACACACTTATGTTTGGGTGAATATTGGGGTTGGGTTTAGGGTTGGGTAAGAAGTATTTTTAATATCACGCTGAATGGTATACTCTTGATGGGAAAAATTTTTGGATGGTTTTCCATTCTCCATTATAGCCTATGAGATTCATTAGAATGAATGGGCCCATATGGTAAGGGTTAGGGTTAGGGTTAGAGCTCAGGACACACTTATGTTTGGGTGAATATTGGGGTTGGGTAAGATGTATTTTTAATATCACACTGAATGGTACACTCTTGATGGGGAAAAATTTTGGATGTTTTTCCATTCTCCATTATAGCCTATGAGATTCATTAAAATGAATGGGCCCATATGGTAAGGGTTAGGGTTAGGGTTAGAGTTCAGGACACACTTATGTTTGGGTGAATATTGGGGTTGGGTTTAGGGTTGGGTAAGATGAATTTTTAATATCACACTGAATGGTACACTCTTGATGGGGAAAATTTTTGGATGTTTTTCCATTCTCCATTATAGCCTATGAGATTCATTAAAATGAATGGGCCCATATGGTACGGGTTAGGGTTAGAGTTCAGGACACACTTATGTTTGGGTGAATATTGGGGTTGGGTTTAGGGTTGGGTAAGATGAATTTTTAATATCACACTGAATGGTACACTCTTGATGGGGAAAAATTTTGGATGTTTTTCCATTCTCCATTATAGCCTATGAGATTCATTAAAATGAATGGGCCCATATGGTAAGGGTTAGGGTTAGGGTTAGAGTTCAGGACACACTTATGTTTGGGTGAATATTGGGGTTGGGTTTAGGGTTGGGTAAGATGAATTTTTAATATCACACTGAATGGTACACTCTTGATGGGGAAAATTTTTGGATGTTTTTCCATTCTCCATTATAGCCTATGAGATTCATTAAAATGAATGGGCCCATATGGTACGGGTTAGGGTTAGAGTTCAGGACACACTTATGTTTGGGTGAATATTGGGGTTGGGTTTAGGGTTGGGTAAGATGAATTTTTAATATCACACTGAATGGTACACTCTTGATGGGGAAAAATTTTGGATGTTTTTCCATTCTCCATTATAGCCTATGAGATTCATTAAAATGAATGGGCCCATATGGTAAGGGTTAGGGTTAGGGTTAGAGTTCAGGACACACTTATGTTTGGGTGAATATTGGGGTTGGGTTTAGGGTTGGGTAAGAAGAATCTTTAATATCACACTGAATGGTATACTCTTGATGGGAAAATTTTTTGGATGGTTTTCCATTCTCCATTATAGCCTATGAGATTCATTAGAATGAATGGGCCCATATGGTAAGGGTTAGGGTTAGGGTTAGAGCTCAGGACACACTTATGTTTGGGTGAATATTTGGGTTGGGTTAATGGTTGGGTAAGATGTATTTTTAATATCACACTGAATGGTACACTCTTGATGGGGAAAAATTTTGGATGTTTTTCCATTCTCCATTATAGCCTATGAGATTCATTAAAATGAATGGGCCCATATGGTAAGGGTTAGGGTTAGTGTTAGAGTTCAGGACACACTTATGTTTGGGTGAATATTGGGGTTGGGTTTAGGGTTGGGTAAGAAGTATTTTTAATATCACGCTGAATGGTATACTCTTGATGGGAAAATTTTTTGGATGGTTTTCCATTCTCCATTATAGCCTATGAGATTCATTAGAATGAATGGGCCCATATGGTAAGGGTTAGGGTTAGGGTTAGAGCTCAGGACACACTTATGTTTGGGTGAATATTGGGGTTGGGTAAGATGTATTTTTAATATCACACTGAATGGTACACTCTTGATGGGGAAAAATTTTGGATGTTTTTCCATTCTCCATTATAGCCTATGAGATTCATTAAAATGAATGGGCCCATATGGTAAGGGTTAGGGTTAGGGTTAGAGTTCAGGACACACTTATGTTTGGGTGAATATTGGGGTTGGGTTTAGGGTTGGGTAAGATGAATTTTTAATATCACACTGAATGGTACACTCTTGATGGGGAAAATTTTTGGATGTTTTTCCATTCTCCATTATAGCCTATGAGATTCATTAAAATGAATGGGCCCATATGGTACGGGTTAGGGTTAGAGTTCAGGACACACTTATGTTTGGGTGAATATTGGGGTTGGGTTTAGGGTTGGGTAAGATGAATTTTTAATATCACACTGAATGGTACACTCTTGATGGGGAAAAATTTTGGATGTTTTTCCATTCTCCATTATAGCCTATGAGATTCATTAAAATGAATGGGCCCATATGGTAAGGGTTAGGGTTAGGGTTAGAGTTCAGGACACACTTATGTTTGGGTGAATATTGGGGTTGGGTTTAGGGTTGGGTAAGAAGTATTTTTAATATCACACTGAATGGTATACTCTTGATGGGAAAATTTTTTGGATGGTTTTCCATTCTCCATTATAGCCTATGAGATTCATTAGAATGAATGGGCCCATATGGTAAGGGTTAGGGTTAGGGTTAGAGCTCAGGACACACTTATGTTTGGGTGAATATTGGGGTTGGGTTTAGGGTTGTGTAAGATGTATTTTTAATATCACACTGAATGGTATACTCTTGATAGGAAAATTTTTTGGATGGTTTTCCATTCTCCATTATAGCCTATGAGATTCATTAGAATGAATGGGCCCATATGGTAAGGGTTAGAGCTCAGGACACACTTATGTTTGGGTGAACATTGGGGTTGGGTTTAGGGTTGGGTAAGATGTATTTTTAATATCACACTGAATGGTACATTCTTGATGGATAAAATCTTTGGATGTTTTTCCATTCTCCATTATAGCCTATGAGATTCATTAGAATGAATGGGCCCATATGGTAAGGGTTAGGGTTAGGGTTAGAGCTCAGGACACACTTATGTCTGGGTGAATATTGGGGTTGGGTTAATAGTTGGGTAAGATGTATTTTTAATATCACACTGAATGGTACACTCTTGATGGGGAAAAATTTTGGATGTTTTTCCATTCTCCATTATAGCCTATGAGATTCATTAAAATGAATGGGCCCATATGGTAAGGGTTAGGGTTAGGGTTAGAGTTCAGCACACACTTATGTTTGGGTGAATATTGGGGTTGGGTTTAGGGTTGGGTAAGATGTATTTTTAATATCACACTGAATGGTGCACTCTTGATGGGGAAAAATTTTGGATGTTTTTCCATTCTCCATTATAGCCTATGAGATTCATTGAAATGAATGGGCCGATATGGTAAGGGTTAGGGTTAGGGTTAGAGTTCAGGACACACTTATGTTTGGGTGAATATTGGGGTTGGGTTTAGGGTTGGGTAAGATGTATTTTTAAAATCACACTAAATGGTACATTCTTGATGGGGAAAATTTTTGGATGGTTTTCCATTCTCCATTATAGCCTATGAGATTCATTAAAATGAATGGGCCCATATGGTAAGGGTTAGGGTTAGGGTTAGAGTTCAGGACACACTTATGTTTGGGTGAATATTGGGGTTGGGTTTAGGGTTGGGGAAGATGAATTTTTAATATCACACTGAATGGTACACTCTTGATGGGGAAAATTTTTGGATGTTTTTCCATTCTCCATTATAGCCTATGAGATTCATTAAAATGAATGGGCCCATATGGTACGGGTTAGGGTTAGAGTTCAGGACACACTTATGTCTGGGTGAATATTGGGGTTGGGTTTAGGGTTGGGTAAGATGAATTTTTAATATCACACTGAATGGTACACTCTTGATGGGGAAAAATTTTGGATGTTTTTCCATTCTCCATTATAGCCTATGAGATTCATTAAAATGAATGGGCCCATATGGTAAGGGTTAGGGTTAGGGTTAGAGTTCAGGACACACTTATGTTTGGGTGAATATTGGGGTTGGGTTTAGGGTTGGGTAAGAAGAATTTTTAATATCACACTGAATGGTATACTCTTGATGGGAAAATTTTTTGGATGGTTTTCCATTCTCCATTATAGCCTATGAGATTCATTAGAATGAATGGGCCCATATGGTAAGGGTTAGGGTTAGGGTTAGAGCTCAGGACACACTTATGTTTGGGTGAATATTTGGGTTGGGTTAATGGTTGGGTAAGATGTATTTTTAATATCACACTGAATGGTACACTCTTGATGGGGAAAAATTTTGGATGTTTTTCCATTCTCCATTATAGCCTATGAGATTCATTAAAATGAATGGGCCCATATGGTAAGGGTTAGGGTTAGTGTTAGAGTTCAGGACACACTTATGTTTGGGTGAATATTGGGGTTGGGTTTAGGGTTGGGTAAGAAGTATTTTTAATATCACACTGAATGGTATACTCTTGATGGGAAAATTTTTTGGATGGTTTTCCATTCTCCATTATAGCCTATGAGATTCATTAGAATGAATGGGCCCATATGGTAAGGGTTAGGGTTAGGGTTAGAGCTCAGGACACACTTATGTTTGGGTGAATATTGGGGTTGGGTAAGATGTATTTTTAATATCACACTGAATGGTACACTCTTGATGGGGAAAAATTTTGGATGTTTTTCCATTCTCCATTATAGCCTATGAGATTCATTAAAATGAATGGGCCCATATGGTAAGGGTTAGGGTTAGGGTTAGAGTTCAGGACACACTTATGTTTGGGTGAATATTGGGGTTGGGTTTAGGGTTGGGTAAGATGAATTTTTAATATCACACTGAATGGTACACTCTTGATGGGGAAAATTTTTGGATGTTTTTCCATTCTCCATTATAGCCTATGAGATTCATTAAAATGAATGGGCCCATATGGTACGGGTTAGGGTTAGAGTTCAGGACACACTTATGTTTGGGTGAATATTGGGGTTGGGTTTAGGGTTGGGTAAGATGAATTTTTAATATCACACTGAATGGTACACTCTTGATGGGGAAAAATTTTGGATGTTTTTCCATTCTCCATTATAGCCTATGAGATTCATTAAAATGAATGGGCCCATATGGTAAGGGTTAGGGTTAGAGTTCAGGACACACTTATGTTTGGGTGAATATTGGGGTTGGGTTTAGGGTTGGGTAAGAAGTATTTTTAATATCACACTGAATGGTATACTCTTGATGGGAAAATTTTTTGGATGGTTTTCCATTCCCCATTATAGCCTATGAGATTCATTAGAATGAATGGGCCCATATGGTAAGGGTTAGGGTTAGGGTTAGAGCTCAGGACACACTTATGTTTGGGTGAATATTGGGGTTGGGTTTAGGGTTGGGTAAGATGTATTTTTAATATCACACTGAATGGTATACTCTTGATAGGAAAATTTTTTGGATGGTTTTCCATTCTCCATTATAGCCTATGAGATTCATTAGAATGAATGGGCCCATATGGTAAGGGTTAGAGCTCAGGACACACTTATGTTTGGGTGAACATTGGGGTTGGGTTTAGGGTTGGGTAAGATGTATTTTTAATATCACACTGAATGGTACATTCTTGATGGATAAAATCTTTGGATGTTTTTCCATTCTCCATTATAGCCTATGAGATTCATTAGAATGAATGGGCCCATATGGTAAGGGTTAGGGTTAGGGTTAGAGCTCAGGACACACTTATGTCTTTGTGAATATTGGGGTTGGGTTAATAGTTGGGTAAGATGTATTTTTAATATCACACTGAATGGTACTCTCTTGATGGGGAAAAATTTTGGATGTTTTTCCATTCTCCATTATAGCCTATGAGATTCATTAAAATGAATCGGCCCATATGGTAAGGGTTAGGGTTAGGGTTAGAGTTCAGGACACACTTATGTTTGGGTGAATATTGGGGTTGGGTTTAGGGTTGGGTAAGATGTATTTTTAATATCACACTGAATGGTGCACTCTTGATGGGGAAAAATTTTGGATGTTTTTCCATTCTCCATTATAGCCTATGAGATTCATTGAAATGAATGGGCCCATATGGTAAGGGTTAGGGTTAGGGTTAGAGTTCAGGACACACTTATGTTTGGGTGAATATTGGGGTTGGGTTTAGGGTTGGGTAAGATGTATTTTTAAAATCACACTAAATGGTACATTCTTGATGGGGAAAATTTTTGGATGGTTTTCCATTCTCCATTATAGCCTATGAGATTCATTAAAATGAATGGGCCCATATGGTAAGGGTTAGGGTTAGGGTTAGAGTTCAGGACACACTTATGTTTGGGTGAATATTGGGGTTGGGTTTAGGGTTGGGTAAGATGAATTTTTAATATCACACTGAATGGTACACTCTTGATGGGGAAAATTTTTGGATGTTTTTCCATTCTCCATTATAGCCTATGAGATTCATTAAAATGAATGGGCCCATATGGTACGGGTTAGGGTTAGAGTTCAGGACACACTTATGTTTGGGTGAATATTGGGGTTGGGTTTAGGGTTGGGTAAGATGAATTTTTAATATCACACTGAATGGTACACTCTTGATGGGGAAAAATTTTGGATGTTTTTCCATTCTCCATTATAGCCTATGAGATTCATTAAAATGAATGGGCCCATATGGTAAGGGTTAGGGTTAGGGTTAGAGTTCAGGACACACTTATGTTTGGGTGAATATTGGGGTTGGGTTTAGGGTTGGGTAAGAAGAATTTTTAATATCACACTGAATGGTATACTCTTGATGGGAAAATTTTTTGGATGGTTTTCCATTCTCCATTATAGCCTATGAGATTCATTAGAATGAATGGGCCCATATGGTAAGGGTTAGGGTTAGGGTTAGAGCTCAGGACACACTTATGTTTGGGTGAATATTTGGGTTGGGTTAATGGTTGGGTAAGATGTATTTTTAATATCACACTGAATGGTACACTCTTGATGGGGAAAAATTTTGGATGTTTTTCCATTCTCCATTATAGCCTATGAGATTCATTAAAATGAATGGGCCCATATGGTAAGGGTTAGGGTTAGTGTTAGAGTTCAGGACACACTTATGTTTGGGTGAATATTGGGGTTGGGTTTAGGGTTGGGTAAGAAGTATTTTTAATATCACACTGAATGGTATACTCTTGATGGGAAAATTTTTTGGATGGTTTTCCATTCTCCATTATAGCCTATGAGATTCATTAGAATGAATGGGCCCATATGGTAAGGGTTAGGGTTAGGGTTAGAGCTCAGGACACACTTATGTTTGGGTGAATATTGGGGTTGGGTAAGATGTATTTTTAATATCACACTGAATGGTACACTCTTGATGGGGAAAAATTTTGGATGTTTTTCCATTCTCCATTATAGCCTATGAGATTCATTAAAATGAATGGGCCCATATGGTAAGGGTTAGGGTTAGGGTTAGAGTTCAGGACACACTTATGTTTGGGTGAATATTGGGGTTGGGTTTAGGGTTGGGTAAGATGAATTTTTAATATCACACTGAATGGTACACTCTTGATGGGGAAAATTTTTGGATGTTTTTCCATTCTCCATTATAGCCTATGAGATTCATTAAAATGAATGGGCCCATATGGTACGGGTTAGGGTTAGAGTTCAGGACACACTTATGTTTGGGTGAATATTGGGGTTGGGTTTAGGGTTGGGTAAGATGAATTTTTAATATCACACTGAATGGTACACTCTTGATGGGGAAAAATTTTGGATGTTTTTCCATTCTCCATTATAGCCTATGAGATTCATTAAAATGAATGGGCCCATATGGTAAGGGTTAGGGTTAGGGTTAGAGTTCAGGACACACTTATGTTTGGGTGAATATTGGGGTTGGGTTTAGGGTTGGGTAAGAAGAATTTTTAATATCACACTGAATGGTATACTCTTGATGGGAAAATTTTTTGGATGGTTTTCCATTCTCCATTATAGCCTATGAGATTCATTAGAATGAATGGGCCCATATGGTAAGGGTTAGGGTTAGGGTTAGAGCTCAGGACACACTTATGTTTGGGTGAATATTTGTGTTGGGTTAATGGTTGGGTAAGATGTATTTTTAATATCACACTGAATGGTACACTCTTGATGGGGAAAAATTTTGGATGTTTTTCCATTCTCCATTATAGCCTATGAGATTCATTAAAATGAATGGGCCCATATGGTAAGGGTTAGGGTTAGGGTTAGAGTTCAGGACACACTTATGTTTGGGTGAATATTGGGGTTGGGTTTAGGGTTGGGTAAGAAGAATTTTTAATATCACACTGAATGGTATACTCTTGATGGGAAAATTTTTTGGATGGTTTTCCATTCTCCATTATAGCCTATGAGATTCATTAGAATGAATGGGCCCATATGGTAAGGGTTAGGGTTAGGGTTAGAGCTCAGGACACACTTATGTTTGGGTGAATATTTGGGTTGGGTTAATGGTTGGGTAAGATGTATTTTTAATATCACACTGAATGGTACACTCTTGATGGGGAAAAATTTTGGATGTTTTTCCATTCTCCATTATAGCCTATGAGATTCATTAAAATGAATGGGCCCATATGGTAAGGGTTAGGGTTAGTGTTAGAGTTCAGGACACACTTATGTTTGGGTGAATATTGGGGTTGGGTTTAGGGTTGGGTAAGAAGTATTTTTAATATCACGCTGAATGGTATACTCTTGATGGGAAAATTTTTTGGATGGTTTTCCATTCTCCATTATAGCCTATGAGATTCATTAGAATGAATGGGCCCATATGGTAAGGGTTAGGGTTAGGGTTAGAGCTCAGGACACACTTATGTTTGGGTGAATATTGGGGTTGGGTAAGATGTATTTTTAATATCACACTGAATGGTACACTCTTGATGGGGAAAAATTTTGGATGTTTTTCCATTCTCCATTATAGCCTATGAGATTCATTAAAATGAATGGGCCCATATGGTAAGGGTTAGGGTTAGGGTTAGAGTTCAGGACACACTTATGTTTGGGTGAATATTGGGGTTGGGTTTAGGGTTGGGTAAGATGAATTTTTAATATCACACTGAATGGTACACTCTTGATGGGGAAAATTTTTGGATGTTTTTCCATTCTCCATTATAGCCTATGAGATTCATTAAAATGAATGGGCCCATATGGTACGGGTTAGGGTTAGAGTTCAGGACACACTTATGTTTGGGTGAATATTGGGGTTGGGTTTAGGGTTGGGTAAGATGAATTTTTAATATCACACTGAATGGTACACTCTTGATGGGGAAAAATTTTGGATGTTTTTCCATTCTCCATTATAGCCTATGAGATTCATTAAAATGAATGGGCCCATATGGTAAGGGTTAGGGTTAGGGTTAGAGTTCAGGACACACTTATGTTTGGGTGAATATTGGGGTTGGGTTTAGGGTTGGGTAAGAAGTATTTTTAATATCACACTGAATGGTATACTCTTGATGGGAAAATTTTTTGGATGGTTTTCCATTCTCCATTATAGCCTATGAGATTCATTAGAATGAATGGGCCCATATGGTAAGGGTTAGGGTTAGGGTTAGAGCTCAGGACACACTTATGTTTGGGTGAATATTGGGGTTGGGTAAGATGTATTTTTAATATCACACTGAATGGTACACTCTTGATGGGGAAAAATTTTGGATGTTTTTCCATTCTCCATTATAGCCTATGAGATTCATTAAAATGAATGGGCCCATATGGTAAGGGTTAGGGTTAGGGTTAGAGTTCAGGACACACTTATGTTTGGGTGAATATTGGGGTTGGGTTTAGGGTTGGGTAAGATGAATTTTTAATATCACACTGAATGGTACACTCTTGATGGGGAAAATTTTTGGATGTTTTTCCATTCTCCATTATAGCCTATGAGATTCATTAAAATGAATGGGCCCATATGGTACGGGTTAGGGTTAGAGTTCAGGACACACTTATGTCTGGGTGAATATTGGGGTTGGGTTTAGGCTTGGGTAAGATGAATTTTTAATATCACACTGAATGGTACACTCTTGATGGGGAAAAATTTTGGATGTTTTTCCATTCTCCATTATAGCCTATGAGATTCATTAAAATGAATGGGCCCATATGGTAAGGGTTAGGGTTAGGGTTAGAGTTCAGGACACACTTATGTTTGGGTGAATATTGGGGTTGGGTTTAGGGTTGGGTAAGAAGAATTTTTAATATCACACTGAATGGTATACTCTTGATGGGAAAATTTTTTGGATGGTTTTCCATTCTCCGTTATAGCCTATGAGATTCATTAGAATGAATGGGCCCATATGGTAAGGGTTAGGGTTAGGGTTAGAGCTCAGGACACACTTATGTTTGAGTGAATATTTGGGTTGGGTTAATGGTTGGGTAAGATGTATTTTTAATATCACACTGAATGGTACACTCTTGATGGGGAAAAATTTTGGATGTTTTTCCATTCTCCATTATAGCCTATGAGATTCATTAAAATGAAAGGGCCCATATGGTAAGGGTTAGGGTTAGGGTTAGAGCTCAGGACACACTTATGTTTGGGTGAATATTGGGGTTGGGTAAGATGTATTTTTAATATCACACTGAATGGTACACTCTTGATGGGGAAAAATTTTGGATGTTTTTCCATTCTCCATTATAGCCTATGAGATTCATTAAAATGAATGGGCCCATATGGTAAGGGTTAGGGTTAGGGTTAGAGTTCAGGACACACTTATGTTTGGGTGAATATTGGGGTTGGGTTTAGGGTTGGGTAAGATGAATTTTTAATATCACACTGAATGGTACACTCTTGATGGGGAAAATTTTTGGATGTTTTTCCATTCTCCATTATAGCCTATGAGATTCATTAAAATGAATGGGCCCATATGGTAAGGGTTAGGGTTAGGGTTAGAGTTCAGGACACACTTATGTTTGGGTGAATATTGGGGTTGGGTTTAGGGTTGGGTAAGATGAATTTTTAATATCACACTGAATGGTACACTCTTGATGGGGAAAAATTTTGGATGTTTTTCCATTCTCCATTATAGCCTATGAGATTCATTAAAATGAATGGGCCCATATGGTAAGGGTTAGGGTTAGGGTTAGAGTTCAGGACACACTTATGTTTGGGTGAATATTGGGGTTGGGTTTAGGGTTGGGTAAGAAGTATTTTTAATATCACACTGAATGGTATACTCTTGATGGGAAAATTTTTTGGATGGTTTTCCATTCTCCATTATAGCCTATGAGATTCATTAGAATGAATGGGCCCATATGGTAAGGGTTAGGGTTAGGGTTAGAGCTCAGGACACACTTATGTTTGGGTGAATATTGGGGTTGGGTAAGATGTATTTTTAATATCACACTGAATGGTACACTCTTGATGGGGAAAAATTTTGGATGTTTTTCCATTCTCCATTATAGCCTATGAGATTCATTAAAATGAATGGGCCCATATGGTAAGGGTTAGGGTTAGGGTTAGAGTTCAGGACACACTTATGTTTGGGTGAATATTGGGGTTGGGTTTAGGGTTGGGTAAGATGAATTTTTAATATCACACTGAATGGTACACTCTTGATGGGGAAAATTTTTGGATGTTTTTCCATTCTCCATTATAGCCTATGAGATTCATTAAAATGAATGGGCCCATATGGTACGGGTTAGGGTTAGAGTTCAGGACACACTTATGTCTGGGTGAATATTGGGGTTGGGTTTAGGGTTGGGTAAGATGAATTTTTAATATCACACTGAATGGTACACTCTTGATGGGGAAAAATTTTGGATGTTTTTCCATTCTCCATTATAGCCTATGAGATTCATTAAAATGAATGGGCCCATATGGTAAGGGTTAGGGTTAGGGTTAGAGTTCAGGACACACTTATGTTTGGGTGAATATTGGGGTTGGGTTTAGGGTTGGGTAAGAAGAATTTTTAATATCACACTGAATGGTATACTCTTGATGGGAAAATTTTTTGGATGGTTTTCCATTCTCCGTTATAGCCTATGAGATTCATTAGAATGAATGGGCCCATATGGTAAGGGTTAGGGTTAGGGTTAGAGCTCAGGACACACTTATGTTTGGGTGAATATTGGGGTTGGGTTAATGGTTGGGTAAGATGTATTTTTAATATCACACTGAATGGTACACTCTTGATGGGGAAAAATTTTGGATGTTTTTCCATTCTCCATTATAGCCTATGAGATTCATTAAAATGAAAGGGCCCATATGGTAAGGGTTAGGGTTAGGGTTAGAGCTCAGGACACACTTATGTTTGGGTGAATATTGGGGTTGGGTAAGATGTATTTTTAATATCACACTGAATGGTACACTCTTGATGGGGAAAAATTTTGGATGTTTTTCCATTCTCCATTATAGCCTATGAGATTCATTAAAATGAATGGGCCCATATGGTAAGGGTTAGGGTTAGGGTTAGAGTTCAGGACACACTTATGTTTGGGTGAATATTGGGGTTGGGTTTAGGGTTGGGTAAGATGAATTTTTAATATCACACTGAATGGTACACTCTTGATGGGGAAAATTTTTGGATGTTTTTCCATTCTCCATTATAGCCTATGAGATTCATTAAAATGAATGGGCCCATATGGTAAGGGTTAGGGTTAGGGTTAGAGTTCAGGACACACTTATGTTTGGGTGAATATTGGGGTTGGGTTTAGGGTTGGGTAAGATGAATTTTTAATATCACACTGAATGGTACACTCTTGATGGGGAAAAATTTTGGATGTTTTTCCATTCTCCATTATAGCCTATGAGATTCATTAAAATGAATGGGCCCATATGGTAAGGGTTAGGGTTAGGGTTAGAGTTCAGGACACACTTATGTTTGGGTGAAAATATTGGGGTTGGGTTTAGGGTTGGGTAAGAAGTATTTTTAATATCACACTGAATGGTATACTCTTGATGGGAAATTTTTTTGGATGGTTTTCCATTCTCCATTATAGCCTATGAGATTCATTAGAATGAATGGGCCCATATGGTAAGGGTTAGGGTTAGGGTTAGAGCTCAGGACACACTTATGTTTGGGTGAATATTGGGGTTGGGTAAGATGTATTTTTAATATCACACTGAATGGTACACTCTTGATGGGGAAAAATTTTGGATGTTTTCCATTCTCCATTATAGCCTATGAGATTCATTAAAATGAATGGGCCCATATGGTAAGGGTTAGGGTTAGGGTTAGAGTTCAGGACACACTTATGTTTGGGTGAATATTGGGGTTGGGTTTAGGGTTGGGTAAGATGAATTTTTAATATCACACTGAATGGTACACTCTTGATGGGGAAAATTTTTGGATGTTTTTCCATTCTCCATTATAGCCTATGAGATTCATTAAAATGAATGGGCCCATATGGTACGGGTTAGAGTTAGAGTTCAGGACACACTTATGTTTGGGTGAATATTGGGGTTGGGTTTAGGGTTGGGTAAGATGAATTTTTAATATCACACTGAATGGTACACTCTTGATGGGGAAAAATTTTGGATGTTTTTCCATTCTCCATTATAGCCTATGAGATTCATTAAAATGAACGGGCCCATATGGTAAGGGTTAGGGTTAGGGTTAGAGTTCAGGACACACTTATGTTTGGGTGAATATTGGGGTTGGGTTTAGGGTTGGGTAAGAAGAATTTTTAATATCACACTGAATGGTATACTCTTGATGGGAAAATTTTTTGGATGTTTTTCCATTCTCCGTTATAGCCTATGAGATTCATTAGAATGAATGAGCCCATATGGTAAGGGTTAGGGTTAGGGTTAGAGCTCAGGACACACTTATGTTTGAGTGAATATTTGGGTTGGGTTAATGGTTGGGTAAGATGTATTTTTAATATCACACTGAATGGTACACTCTTGATGGGGAAAAATTTTGGATGTTTTTCCATTCTCCATTATAGCCTATGAGATTCATTAAAATGAAAGGGCCCATATGGTAAGGGTTAGGGTTAGGGTTAGAGCTCAGGACACACTTATGTTTGGGTGAATATTGGGGTTGGGTAAGATGTATTTTTAATATCACACTGAATGGTACACTCTTGATGGGGAAAATTTTGGATGTTTTTCCATTCTCCATTATAGCCTATGAGATTCATTAAAATGAATGGGCCCATATGGTAAGGGTTAGGGTTAGGGTTAGAGTTCAGGACACACTTATGTTTGGGTGAATATTGGGGTTGGGTTTAGGGTTGGGTAAGATGAATTTTTAATATCACACTGAATGGTACACTCTTGATGGGGAAAATTTTTGGATGTTTTTCCATTCTCCATTATAGCCTATGAGATTCATTAAAATGAATGGGCCCATATGGTACGGGTTAGGGTTAGAGTTCAGGACACACTTATGTTTGGGTGAATATTGGGGTTGGGTTTAGGGTTGGGTAAGATGAATTTTTAATATCACACTGAATGGTACACTCTTGATGGGGAAAAATTTTGGATGTTTTTCCATTCTCCATTATAGCCTATGAGATTCATTAAAATGAATGGGCCCATATGGTAAGGGTTAGGGTTAGGGTTAGAGTTCAGGACACACTTATGTTTGGGTGAATATTGGGGTTGGGTTTAGGGTTGGGTAAGAAGTATTTTTAATATCACACTGAATGGTATACTCTTGATGGGAAAATTTTTTGGATGGTTTTCCATTCTCCATTATAGCCTATGAGATTCATTAGAATGAATGGGCCCATATGGTAAGGGTTAGGGTTAGGGTTAGAGCTCAGGACACACTTATGTTTGGGTGAATATTGGGGTTGGATAAGATGTATTTTTAATATCATACTGAATGGTACACTCTTGATGGGGAAAATTTTTGGATGTTTTTCCATTCTCCATTATAGCCTATGAGATTCATTAAAATGAATGGGCCCATATGGTACGGGTTAGGGTTAGAGTTCAGGACACACTTATGTTTGGGTGAATATTGGGGTTGGGTTTAGGGTTGGGTAAGATGAATTTTTAATATCACACTGAATGGTACACTCTTGTTGGGGAAAAATTTTGGATGTTTTTCCATTCTCCATTATAGCCTATGAGATTCATTAAAATGAATGGGCCCATATGGTAAGGGTTAGGGTTAGGGGTAGAGCTCAGGACACACTTATGTTTGGGTGAATATTGGGGTTGGGTAAGATGTATTTTTAATATCACACTGAATGGTACACTCTTGATGGGGAAAAATTTTGGATGTTTTTCCATTCTCCTTTATAGCCTATGAGATTCATTAAAATGAATGGGCCCATATGGTAAGGGTTAGGGTTAGGGTTAGAGTTCAGGACACACTTATGTTTGGGTGAATATTGGGGTTGGGTTTAGGGTTGGTTAAGATGTATTTTTAATATCACACTGAATGGTACATTCTTGATGGGGAAAATTTTTGGATGTTTTTCCATTCTCCATTATAGCCTATGAGATTCATTAAAATGAATGGGCCCATATGGTAAGGGTTAGGGTTAGGGTTAGAGTTCAGGACACACTTATGTTTGGGTGAATATTGGGGTTGGGTTTAGGGTTGGGTAAGATGAATTTTTAATATCACACTGAATGGTACACTCTTGATGGGGAAAATTTTTGGATGTTTTTCCATTCTCCATTATAGCCTATGAGATTCATTAAAATGAATGGGCCCATATGGTACGGGTTAGGGTTAGAGTTCAGGACACACTTATGTTTGGGTGAATATTGGGGTTGGGTTTAGGGTTGGGTAAGATGAATTTTTAATATCACACTGAATGGTACACTCTTGTTGGGGAAAAATTTTGGATGTTTTTCCATTCTCCATTATAGCCTATGAGATTCATTAAAATAAATGGGCCCATATGGTAAGGGTTAGGGTTAGGGTTAGAGTTCAGGACACACTTATGTTTGGGTGAATATTGGGGTTGGGTTTAGGGTTGGGTAAGAAGTATTTTTAATATCACACTGAATGGTATACTCTTGATGGGAAAAATTTTTGGATGGTTTTCCATTCTCCATTATAGCCTATGAGATTCATTAGAATGAATGGGCCCATATGGTAAGGGTTAGGTTTAGGGTTAGAGCTCAGGACACACTTATGTTTGGGTGAATATTGGGGTTGGGTTAATGGTTGGGTAAGATGTATTTTTAATATCACACTGAATGGTACACTCTTGATGGGGAAAAATTTTGGATGTTTTTCCATTCTCCATTATAGCCTATGAGATTCATTAAAATGAATGGGCCCATATGGTAAGGGTTAGGGTTAGGGTTAGAGTTCAGGACACACTTATGTTTGGGTGAATATTGGGGTTGGGTTTAGGGTTGGGCAAGAAGAATTTTTAATATCACACTGAGTGGTATACTCTTGATGGGAAAATTTTTTGGATGGTTTTCCATTCTCCATTATAGCCTATGAGATTCATTAGAATGAATGGACCCATATGGTAAGGGTTAGGGTTAGGGTTAGAGCTCAGGACACACTTATGTTTGGGTGAATATTGGGGTTGGGTAAGATGTATTTTTAATATCACACTGAATGGTACACTCTTGATGGGGAAAAATTTTGGATGTTTTTCCATTCTCCATTATAGCCTATGAGATTCATTAAAATGAATGGGCCCATATGGTAAGGGTTAGGGTTAGGGTTAGAGTTCAGGACACACTTATGTTTGGGTGAATATTGGGGTTGGGTTTAGGGTTGGGTAAGAAGTATTTTTAATATCACACTGAATGGTATACTGTTGATGGGAAAATTTTTTGGATGGTTTTCCATTCTCCATTATAGCCTATGAGATTCATTAGAATGAATGGGCCCATATGGTAAGGGTTAGGGTTAGGGTTAGAGCTCAGGACACACTTATGTTTGGGTGAATATTGGGGTTGGGTTAATGGTTGGGTAAGATGTATTTTTAATATCACACTGAATGGTACACTCTTGATGGGGAAAAATTTTGGATGTTTTTCCATTCTCCATTATAGCCTATGAGATTCATTAAAATGAATGGGCCCATATGGTAAGGGTTAGGGTTAGAGTTCAGGACACACTTATGTTTGGGTGAATATTGGGGTTGGGTTTAGTGTTGGGTAAGAAGTATTTTTAATATCACACTGAATGGTATACTCTTGATGGGAAAATTTTTTGGATGGTTTTCCATTCTCCATTATAGCCTATGAGATTCATTAGAATGAATGGGTCGATATGGTAAGGGTTAGGGTTAGGGTTAGAGCTCAGGACACACTTATGTTTGGGTGAATATTGGGGTTGGGTTTAGGGTTGGGTAAGAAGTATTTTTAATATCACACTGAATGGTATACTCTTGATGGGAAAATTTTTTGGATGGTTTTCCATTCTCCATTATAGCCTATGAGATTCATTAGAATGAATGGGCCCATATGGTAAGGGTTAGGGTTAGGGTTAGAGCTCAGGACACACTTATGTTTGGGTGAATATTGGGGTTGGGTTAATGGTTGGGTAAGATGTATTTTTAATATCACACTGAATGGTACACTCTTGATGGGGAAAAATTTTGGATGTTTTTCCATTCTCCATTATAGCCTATGAGATTCATTAAAATGAATGGTCCCATATGGTAAGGGTTAGGGTTAGAGTTCAGGACACACTTATGTTTGGGTGAATATTGGGGTTGGGTTTAGTGTTGGGTAAGAAGTATTTTTAATATCACACTGAATGGTATACTCTTGATGGGAAAATTTTTTGGATGGTTTTCCATTCTCCATTATAGCCTATGAGATTCATTAGAATGAATGGGTCCATATGGTAAGGGTTAGGGTTAGGGTTAGAGCTCAGGACACACTTATGTTTGGGTGAATATTGGGGTTGGGTTTAGGGTTGGGTAAGAAGTATTTTTAATATCACACTGAATGGTATACTCTTGATGGGAAAATTTTTTGGATGGTTTTCCATTCTCCATTATAGCCTATGAGATTCATTAGAATGAATGGGCCCATATGGTAAGGGTTAGGGTTAGGGTTAGAGCTCAGGACACACTTATGTCTGGGTGAATATTGGGGTTGGGTTTACGGTTGGGTAAGATGAATTTTTAATATCACACTGAATGGTACACTCTTGATGGGGAAAATTTTGGATGTTTTTCCATTCTCCATTATAGCCTATGAGATTCATTAAAATGAATGGGCCCATATGGTACGGGTTAGGGTTAGAGTTCAGGACACACTTATGTTTGGGTGAATATTGGGGTTGGGTTTAGGGTTGGGTAAGATGAATTTTTAATATCACACTGAATGGTACACTCTTGATGGGGAAAAATTTTGGATGTTTTTCCATTCTCCATTATAGCCTATGAGATTCATTAAAATGAATGGGCCCATATGGTAAGGGTTAGGGTTAGGGTTAGAGTTCAGGACACACTTATGTTTGGGTGAATATTGGGGTTGGGTTTAGGGTTGGGTAAGAAGTATTTTTAATATCACACTGAATGGTATACTCTTGATGGGAAATTTTTTTTGATGGTTTTCCATTCTCCATTATAGCCTATGAGATTCATTAGAATGAATGGGCCCATATGGTAAGGGTTAGGGTTAGGGTTAGAGCTCAGGACACACTTATGTTTGGGTGAATATTGGGGTTGGGTAAGATGTATTTTTAATATCACACTGAATGGTACACTCTTGATGGGGAAAAATTTTGGATGTTTTCCATTCTCCATTATAGCCTATGAGATTCATTAAAATGAATGGGCCCATATGGTAAGGGTTAGGGTTAGGGTTAGAGTTCAGGACACACTTATGTTTGGGTGAATATTGGGGTTGGGTTTAGGGTTGGGTAAGATGAATTTTTAATATCACACTGAATGGTACACTCTTGATGGGGAAAATTTTTGGATGTTTTTCCATTCTCCATTATAGCCTATGAGATTCATTAAAATGAATGGGCCCATATGGTACGGGTTAGAGTTAGAGTTCAGGACACACTTATGTTTGGGTGAATATTGGGGTTGGGTTTAGGGTTGGGTAAGATGAATTTTTAATATCACACTGAATGGTACACTCTTGATGGGGAAAATTTTTGGATGTTTTTCCATTCTCCATTATAGCCTATGAGATTCATTAAAATGAACGGGCCCATATGGTAAGGGTTAGGGTTAGGGTTAGAGTTCAGGACACACTTATGTTTGGGTGAATATTGGGGTTGGGTTTAGGGTTGGGTAAGAAGAATTTTTAATATCACACTGAATGGTATACTCTTGATGGGAAAATTTTTTGGATGTTTTTCCATTCTCCGTTATAGCCTATGAGATTCATTAGAATGAATGAGCCCATATGGTAAGGGTTAGGGTTAGGGTTAGAGCTCAGGACACACTTATGTTTGAGTGAATATTTGGGTTGGGTTAATGGTTGGGTAAGATGTATTTTTAATATCACACTGAATGGTACACTCTTGATGGGGAAAAATTTTGGATGTTTTTCCATTCTCCATTATAGCCTATGAGATTCATTAAAATGAATGGGCCCATATGGTAAGGGTTAGGGTTAGGGTTAGAGCTCAGGACACACTTATGTTTGAGTGAATATTTGGGTTGGGTTAATGGTTGGGTAAGATGTATTTTTAATATCACACTGAATGGTACACTCTTGATGGGGAAAAATTTTGGATGTTTTCCCATTCTCCATTATAGCCTATGAGATTCATTAAAATGAATGGGCCCATATGGTAAGGGTTAGGGTTAGGGTTAGAGCTCAGGACACACTTATGTTTGGGTGAATATTGGGGTTGGGTAAGATGTATTTTTAATATCACACTGAATGGTACACTCTTGATGGGGAAAAATTTTGGATGTTTTTCCATTCTCCATTATAGCCTATGAGATTCATTAAAATGAATGGGCCCATATGGTAAGGGTTAGGGTTAGGGTTAGAGTTCAGGACACACTTATGTTTGGGTTAATATTGGGGTTGGGTTTAGGGTTGGTTAAGATGTATTTTTAAAATCACACTGAATGGTACATTCTTGATTGGGAAAATTTTTGGATGTTTTTCCATTCTCCATTATAGCCTATGAGATTCATTAAAATGAATGGGCCCATATGGTAAGGGTTAGGGTTAGGGTTAGAGTTCAGGACACACTTATGTTTGGGTGAATATTGGGGTTGGGTTTAGGGTTGGGTAAGATGAATTTTTAATATCACACTGTATGGTACACTCTTGATGGGGAAAATTTTTGGATGTTTTTCCATTCTCCATTATAGCCTATGAGATTCATTAAAATGAATGGGCCCATATGGTACGGGTTAGGGTTAGAGTTCAGGACACACTTATGTTTGGGTGAATATTGGGGTTGGGTTTAGGGTTGGGTAAGATGAATTTTTAATATCACACTGAATGGTACACTCTTGTTGGGGAAAAATTTTGGATGTTTTTCCATTCTCCATTATAGCCTATGAGATTCATTAAAATAAATGGGCCCATATGGTAAGGGTTAGGGTTAGGGTTAGAGTTCAGGACACACTTATGTTTGGGTGAATATTGGGGTTGGGTTTAGGGTTGGGTAAGAAGTATTTTTAATATCACACTGAATGGTATACTCTTGATGGGAAAATTTTTTGGATGGTTTTCCATTCTCCATTATAGCCTATGAGATTCATTAGAATGAATGGGCCCATATGGTAAGGGTTAGGTTTAGGGTTAGAGCTCAGGACACACTTATGTTTGGGTGAATATTGGGGTTGGGTTAATGGTTGGGTAAGATGTATTTTTAATATCACACTGAATGGTACACTCTTGATGGGGAAAAATTTTGGATGTTTTTCCATTCTCCATTATAGCCTATGAGATTCATTAAAATGAATGGGCCCATATGGTAAGGGTTAGGGTTAGGGTTAGAGTTCAGGACACACTTATGTTTGGGTGAATATTGGGGTTGGGTTTAGGGTTGGGCAAGAAGAATTTTTAATATCACACTGAGTGGTATACTCTTGATGGGAAAATTTTTTGGATGGTTTTCCATTCTCCATTATAGCCTATGAGATTCATTAGAATGAATGGGCCCATATGGTAAGGGTTAGGGTTAGGGTTAGAGCTCAGGACACACTTATGTTTGGGTGAATATTGGGGTTGGGTAAGATGTATTTTTAATATCACACTGAATGGTACACTCTTGATGGGGAAAAATTTTGGATGTTTTTCCATTCTCCATTATAGCCTATGAGATTCATTAAAATAAATGGGCCCATATGGTAAGGGTTAGGGTTAGGGTTAGAGTTCAGGACACACTTATGTTTGGGTGAATATTGGGGTTGGGTTTAGGGTTGGGTAAGAAGTATTTTTAATATCACACTGAATGGTATACTCTTGATGGGAAAATTTTTTGGATGGTTTTCCATTCTCCATTATAGCCTATGAGATTCATTAGAATGAATGGGCCCATATGGTAAGGGTTAGGTTTAGGGTTAGAGCTCAGGACACACTTATGTTTGGGTGAATATTGGGGTTGGGTTAATGGTTGGGTAAGATGTATTTTTAATATCACACTGAATGGTACACTCTTGATGGGGAAAAATTTTGGATGTTTTTCCATTCTCCATTATAGCCTATGAGATTCATTAAAATGAATGGGCCCATATGGTAAGGGTTAGGGTTAGGGTTAGAGTTCAGGACACACTTATGTTTGGGTGAATATTGGGGTTGGGTTTAGGGTTGGGCAAGAAGAATTTTTAATATCACACTGAGTGGTATACTCTTGATGGGAAAATTTTTTGGATGGTTTTCCATTCTCCATTATAGCCTATGAGATTCATTAGAATGAATGGGCCCATATGGTAAGGGTTAGGGTTAGGGTTAGAGCTCAGGACACACTTATGTTTGGGTGAATATTGGGGTTGGGTAAGATGTATTTTTAATATCACACTGAATGGTACACTCTTGATGGGGAAAAATTTTGGATGTTTTTCCATTCTCCATTATAGCCTATGAGATTCATTAAAATGAATGGGCCCATATGGTAAGGGTTAGGGTTAGAGTTCAGGACACACTTATGTTTGGGTGAATATTGGGGTTGGGTTTAGGGTTGGGTAAGAAGTATTTTTAATATCACACTGAATGGTATACTGTTGATGGGAAAAATTTTTGGATGGTTTTCCATTCTCCATTATAGCCTATGAGATTCATTAGAATGAATGGGCCCATATGGTAAGGGTTAGGGTTAGGGTTAGAGCTCAGGACACACTTATGTTTGGGTGAATATTGGGGTTGGGTTAATGGTTGGGTAAGATGTATTTTTAATATCACACTGAATGGTACACTCTTGATGGGGAAAAATTTTGGATGTTTTTCCATTCTCCATTATAGCCTATGAGATTCATTAAAATGAATGGGCCCATATGGTAAGGGTTAGGGTTAGGGTTAGAGCTCAGGACACACTTATGTTTGAGTGAATATTTGGGTTGGGTTAATGGTTGGGTAAGATGTATTTTTAATATCACACTGAATGGTACACTCTTGATGGGGAAAAATTTTGGATGTTTTTCCATTCTCCATTATAGCCTATGAGATTCATTAAAATGAATGGGCCCATATGGTAAGGGTTAGGGTTAGGGTTAGAGCTCAGGACACACTTATGTTTGGGTGAATATTGGGGTTGGGTAAGATGTATTTTTAATATCACACTGAATGGTACACTCTTGATGGGGAAAAATTTTGGATGTTTTTCCATTCTCCATTATAGCCTATGAGATTCATTAAAATGAATGGGCCCATATGGTACGGGTTAGGGTTAGAGTTCAGGACACACTTATGTTTGGGTGAATATTGGGGTTGGGTTTAGGGTTGGGTAAGATGAATTTTTAATATCACACTGAATGGTACACTCTTGTTGGGGAAAAATTTTGGATGTTTTTCCATTCTCCATTATAGCCTATGAGATTCATTAAAATGAATGGGCCCATATGGTAAGGGTTAGGGTTAGGGGTAGAGCTCAGGACACACTTATGTTTGGGTGAATATTGGGGTTGGGTAAGATGTATTTTTAATATCACACTGAATGGTACACTCTTGATGGGGAAAAATTTTGGATGTTTTTCCATTCTCCTTTATAGCCTATGAGATTCATTAAAATGAATGGGCCCATATGGTAAGGGTTAGGGTTAGGGTTAGAGTTCAGGACACACTTATGTTTGGGTGAATATTGGGGTTGGGTTTAGGGTTGGTTAAGATGTATTTTTAATATCACACTGAATGGTACATTCTTGATGGGGAAAATTTTTGGATGTTTTTCCATTCTCCATTATAGCCTATGAGATTCATTAAAATGAATGGGCCCATATGGTAAGGGTTAGGGTTAGGGTTAGAGTTCAGGACACACTTATGTTTGGGTGAATATTGGGGTTGGGTTTAGGGTTGGGTAAGATGAATTTTTAATATCACACTGAATGGTACACTCTTGATGGGGAAAATTTTTGGATGTTTTTCCATTCTCCATTATAGCCTATGAGATTCATTAAAATGAATGGGCCCATATGGTACGGGTTAGGGTTAGAGTTCAGGACACACTTATGTTTGGGTGAATATTGGGGTTGGGTTTAGGGTTGGGTAAGATGAATTTTTAATATCACACTGAATGGTACACTCTTGTTGGGGAAAAATTTTGGATGTTTTTCCATTCTCCATTATAGCCTATGAGATTCATTAAAATAAATGGGCCCATATGGTAAGGGTTAGGGTTAGGGTTAGAGTTCAGGACACACTTATGTTTGGGTGAATATTGGGGTTGGGTTTAGGGTTGGGTAAGAAGTATTTTTAATATCACACTGAATGGTATACTCTTGATGGGAAAATTTTTTGGATGGTTTTCCATTCTCCATTATAGCCTATGAGATTCATTAGAATGAATGGGCCCATATGGTAAGGGTTAGGTTTAGGGTTAGAGCTCAGGACACACTTATGTTTGGGTGAATATTGGGGTTGGGTTAATGGTTGGGTAAGATGTATTTTTAATATCACACTGAATGGTACACTCTTGATGGGGAAAAATTTTGGATGTTTTTCCATTCTCCATTATAGCCTATGAGATTCATTAAAATGAATGGGCCCATATGGTAAGGGTTAGGGTTAGGGTTAGAGTTCAGGACACACTTATGTTTGGGTGAATATTGGGGTTGGGTTTAGGGTTGGGCAAGAAGAATTTTTAATATCACACTGAGTGGTATACTCTTGATGGGAAAATTTTTTGGATGGTTTTCCATTCTCCATTATAGCCTATGAGATTCATTAGAATGAATGGACCCATATGGTAAGGGTTAGGGTTAGGGTTAGAGCTCAGGACACACTTATGTTTGGGTGAATATTGGGGTTGGGTAAGATGTATTTTTAATATCACACTGAATGGTACACTCTTGATGGGGAAAAATTTTGGATGTTTTTCCATTCTCCATTATAGCCTATGAGATTCATTAAAATGAATGGGCCCATATGGTAAGGGTTAGGGTTAGGGTTAGAGTTCAGGACACACTTATGTTTGGGTGAATATTGGGGTTGGGTTTAGGGTTGGGTAAGAAGTATTTTTAATATCACACTGAATGGTATACTGTTGATGGGAAAATTTTTTGGATGGTTTTCCATTCTCCATTATAGCCTATGAGATTCATTAGAATGAATGGGCCCATATGGTAAGGGTTAGGGTTAGGGTTAGAGCTCAGGACACACTTATGTTTGGGTGAATATTGGGGTTGGGTTAATGGTTGGGTAAGATGTATTTTTAATATCACACTGAATGGTACACTCTTGATGGGGAAAAATTTTGGATGTTTTTCCATTCTCCATTATAGCCTATGAGATTCATTAAAATGAATGGGCCCATATGGTAAGGGTTAGGGTTAGAGTTCAGGACACACTTATGTTTGGGTGAATATTGGGGTTGGGTTTAGTGTTGGGTAAGAAGTATTTTTAATATCACACTGAATGGTATACTCTTGATGGGAAAATTTTTTGGATGGTTTTCCATTCTCCATTATAGCCTATGAGATTCATTAGAATGAATGGGTCGATATGGTAAGGGTTAGGGTTAGGGTTAGAGCTCAGGACACACTTATGTTTGGGTGAATATTGGGGTTGGGTTTAGGGTTGGGTAAGAAGTATTTTTAATATCACACTGAATGGTATACTCTTGATGGGAAAATTTTTTGGATGGTTTTCCATTCTCCATTATAGCCTATGAGATTCATTAGAATGAATGGGCCCATATGGTAAGGGTTAGGGTTAGGGTTAGAGCTCAGGACACACTTATGTTTGGGTGAATATTGGGGTTGGGTTAATGGTTGGGTAAGATGTATTTTTAATATCACACTGAATGGTACACTCTTGATGGGGAAAAATTTTGGATGTTTTTCCATTCTCCATTATAGCCTATGAGATTCATTAAAATGAATGGTCCCATATGGTAAGGGTTAGGGTTAGAGTTCAGGACACACTTATGTTTGGGTGAATATTGGGGTTGGGTTTAGTGTTGGGTAAGAAGTATTTTTAATATCACACTGAATGGTATACTCTTGATGGGAAAATTTTTTGGATGGTTTTCCATTCTCCATTATAGCCTATGAGATTCATTAGAATGAATGGGTCCATATGGTAAGGGTTAGGGTTAGGGTTAGAGCTCAGGACACACTTATGTTTGGGTGAATATTGGGGTTGGGTTTAGGGTTGGGTAAGAAGTATTTTTAATATCACACTGAATGGTATACTCTTGATGGGAAAATTTTTTGGATGGTTTTCCATTCTCCATTATAGCCTATGAGATTCATTAGAATGAATGGGCCCATATGGTAAGGGTTAGGGTTAGGGTTAGAGCTCAGGACACACTTATGTCTGGGTGAATATTGGGGTTGGGTTTACGGTTGGGTAAGATGAATTTTTAATATCACACTGAATGGTACACTCTTGATGGGGAAAATTTTGGATGTTTTTCCATTCTCCATTATAGCCTATGAGATTCATTAAAATGAATGGGCCCATATGGTACGGGTTAGGGTTAGAGTTCAGGACACACTTATGTTTGGGTGAATATTGGGGTTGGGTTTAGGGTTGGGTAAGATGAATTTTTAATATCACACTGAATGGTACACTCTTGATGGGGAAAAATTTTGGATGTTTTTCCATTCTCCATTATAGCCTATGAGATTCATTAAAATGAATGGGCCCATATGGTAAGGGTTAGGGTTAGGGTTAGAGTTCAGGACACACTTATGTTTGGGTGAATATTGGGGTTGGGTTTAGGGTTGGGTAAGAAGTATTTTTAATATCACACTGAATGGTATACTCTTGATGGGAAATTTTTTTGGATGGTTTTCCATTCTCCATTATAGCCTATGAGATTCATTAGAATGAATGGGCCCATATGGTAAGGGTTAGGGTTAGGGTTAGAGCTCAGGACACACTTATGTTTGGGTGAATATTGGGGTTGGGTAAGATGTATTTTTAATATCACACTGAATGGTACACTCTTGATGGGGAAAAATTTTGGATGTTTTCCATTCTCCATTATAGCCTATGAGATTCATTAAAATGAATGGGCCCATATGGTAAGGGTTAGGGTTAGGGTTAGAGTTCAGGACACACTTATGTTTGGGTGAATATTGGGGTTGGGTTTAGGGTTGGGTAAGATGAATTTTTAATATCACACTGAATGGTACACTCTTGATGGGGAAAATTTTTGGATGTTTTTCCATTCTCCATTATAGCCTATGAGATTCATTAAAATGAATGGGCCCATATGGTAAGGGTTAGGGTTAGGGTTAGAGTTCAGGACACACTTATGTTTGGGTGAATATTGGGGTTGGGTTTAGGGTTGGGTAAGATGAATTTTTAATATCACACTGAATGGTACACTCTTGATGGGGAAAAATTTTGGATGTTTTTCCATTCTCCATTATAGCCTATGAGATTCATTAAAATGAACGGGCCCATATGGTAAGGGTTAGGGTTAGGGTTAGAGTTCAGGACACACTTATGTTTGGGTGAATATTGGGGTTGGGTTTAGGGTTGGGTAAGAAGAATTTTTAATATCACACTGAATGGTATACTCTTGATGGGAAAATTTTTTGGATGTTTTTCCATTCTCCGTTATAGCCTATGAGATTCATTAGAATGAATGAGCCCATATGGTAAGGGTTAGGGTTAGGGTTAGAGCTCAGGACACACTTATGTTTGAGTGAATATTTGGGTTGGGTTAATGGTTGGGTAAGATGTATTTTTAATATCACACTGAATGGTACACTCTTGATGGGGAAAAATTTTGGATGTTTTTCCATTCTCCATTATAGCCTATGAGATTCATTAAAATGAATGGGCCCATATGGTAAGGGTTAGGGTTAGGGTTAGAGCTCAGGACACACTTATGTTTGAGTGAATATTTGGGTTGGGTTAATGGTTGGGTAAGATGTATTTTTAATATCACACTGAATGGTACACTCTTGATGGGGAAAAATTTTGGATGTTTTCCCATTCTCCATTATAGCCTATGAGATTCATTAAAATGAATGGGCCCATATGGTAAGGGTTAGGGTTAGGGTTAGAGCTCAGGACACACTTATGTTTGGGTGAATATTGGGGTTGGGTAAGATGTATTTTTAATATCACACTGAATGGTACACTCTTGATGGGGAAAAATTTTGGATGTTTTTCCATTCTCCATTATAGCCTATGAGATTCATTAAAATGAATGGGCCCATATGGTAAGGGTTAGGGTTAGGGTTAGAGTTCAGGACACACTTATGTTTGGGTTAATATTGGGGTTGGGTTTAGGGTTGGTTAAGATGTATTTTTAAAATCACACTGAATGGTACATTCTTGATTGGGAAAATTTTTGGATGTTTTTCCATTCTCCATTATAGCCTATGAGATTCATTAAAATGAATGGGCCCATATGGTAAGGGTTAGGGTTAGGGTTAGAGTTCAGGACACACTTATGTTTGGGTGAATATTGGGGTTGGGTTTAGGGTTGGGTAAGATGAATTTTTAATATCACACTGTATGGTACACTCTTGATGGGGAAAATTTTTGGATGTTTTTCCATTCTCCATTATAGCCTATGAGATTCATTAAAATGAATGGGCCCATATGGTACGGGTTAGGGTTAGAGTTCAGGACACACTTATGTTTGGGTGAATATTGGGGTTGGGTTTAGGGTTGGGTAAGATGAATTTTTAATATCACACTGAATGGTACACTCTTGTTGGGGAAAAATTTTGGATGTTTTTCCATTCTCCATTATAGCCTATGAGATTCATTAAAATAAATGGGCCCATATGGTAAGGGTTAGGGTTAGGGTTAGAGTTCAGGACACACTTATGTTTGGGTGAATATTGGGGTTGGGTTTAGGGTTGGGTAAGAAGTATTTTTAATATCACACTGAATGGTATACTCTTGATGGGAAAATTTTTTGGATGGTTTTCCATTCTCCATTATAGCCTATGAGATTCATTAGAATGAATGGGCCCATATGGTAAGGGTTAGGTTTAGGGTTAGAGCTCAGGACACACTTATGTTTGGGTGAATATTGGGGTTGGGTTAATGGTTGGTTAAGATGTATTTTTAATATCACACTGAATGGTACACTCTTGATGGGGAAAAATTTTGGATGTTTTTCCATTCTCCATTATAGCCTATGAGATTCATTAAAATGAATGGGCCCATATGGTAAGGGTTAGGGTTAGGGTTAGAGTTCAGGACACACTTATGTTTGGGTGAATATTGGGGTTGGGTTTAGGGTTGGGCAAGAAGAATTTTTAATATCACACTGAGTGGTATACTCTTGATGGGAAAATTTTTTGGATGGTTTTCCATTCTCCATTATAGCCTATGAGATTCATTAGAATGAATGGGCCCATATGGTAAGGGTTAGGGTTAGGGTTAGAGCTCAGGACACACTTATGTTTGGGTGAATATTGGGGTTGGGTAAGATGTATTTTTAATATCACACTGAATGGTACACTCTTGATGGGGAAAAATTTTGGATGTTTTTCCATTCTCCATTATAGCCTATGAGATTCATTAAAATGAATGGGCCCATATGGTAAGGGTTAGGGTTAGAGTTCAGGACACACTTATGTTTGGGTGAATATTGGGGTTGGGTTTAGGGTTGGGTAAGAAGTATTTTTAATATCACACTGAATGGTATACTGTTGATGGGAAAAATTTTTGGATGGTTTTCCATTCTCCATTATAGCCTATGAGATTCATTAGAATGAATGGGCCCATATGGTAAGGGTTAGGGTTAGGGTTAGAGCTCAGGACACACTTATGTTTGGGTGAATATTGGGGTTGGGTTAATGGTTGGGTAAGATGTATTTTTAATATCACACTGAATGGTACACTCTTGATGGGGAAAAATTTTGGATGTTTTTCCATTCTCCATTATAGCCTATGAGATTCATTAAAATGAATGGGCCCATATGGTAAGGGTTAGGGTTAGGGTTAGAGCTCAGGACACACTTATGTTTGAGTGAATATTTGGGTTGGGTTAATGGTTGGGTAAGATGTATTTTTAATATCACACTGAATGGTACACTCTTGATGGGGAAAAATTTTGGATGTTTTTCCATTCTCCATTATAGCCTATGAGATTCATTAAAATGAATGGGCCCATATGGTAAGGGTTAGGGTTAGGGTTAGAGCTCAGGACACACTTATGTTTGGGTGAATATTGGGGTTGGGTAAGATGTATTTTTAATATCACACTGAATGGTACACTCTTGATGGGGAAAAATTTTGGATGTTTTTCCATTCTCCATTATAGCCTATGAGATTCATTAAAATGAATGGGCCCATATGGTAAGGGTTAGGGTTAGGGTTAGAGTTCAGGACACACTTATGTTTGGGTGAATATTGGGGTTGGGTTTAGGGTTGGTTAAGATGTATTTTTAAAATCACACTGAATGGTACATTCTTGATTGGGAAAATTTTTGGATGTTTTTCCATTCTCCATTATAGCCTATGAGATTCATTAAAATGAATGGGCCCATATGGTAAGGGTTAGGGTTAGGGTTAGAGTTCAGGACACACTTATGTTTGGGTGAATATTGGGGTTGGGTTTAGGGTTGGGTAAGATGAATTTTTAATATCACACTGTATGGTACACTCTTGATGGGGAAAATTTTTGGATGTTTTTCCATTCTCCATTATAGCCTATGAGATTCATTAAAATGAATGGGCCCATATGGTACGGGTTAGGGTTAGAGTTCAGGACACACTTATGTTTGGGTGAATATTGGGGTTGGGTTTAGGGTTGGGTAAGATGAATTTTTAATATCACACTGAATGGTACACTCTTGTTGGGGAAAAATTTTGGATGTTTTTCCATTCTCCATTATAGCCTATGAGATTCATTAAAATAAATGGGCCCATATTGTAAGGGTTAGGGTTAGGGTTAGAGTTCAGGACACACTTATGTTTGGGTGAATATTGGGGTTGGGTTTAGGGTTGGGTAAGAAGTATTTTTAATATCACACTGAATGGTATACTCTTGATGGGAAAATTTTTTGGATGGTTTTCCATTCTCCATTATAGCCTATGAGATTCATTAGAATGAATGGGCCCATATGGTAAGGGTTAGGTTTAGGGTTAGAGCTCAGGACACACTTATGTTTGGGTGAATATTGGGGTTGGGTTAATGGTTGGGTAAGATGTATTTTTAATATCACACTGAATGGTACACTCTTGATGGGGAAAAATTTTGGATGTTTTTCCATTCTCCATTATAGCCTATGAGATTCATTAAAATGAATGGGCCCATATGGTAAGGGTTAGGGTTAGGGTTAGAGTTCAGGACACACTTATGTTTGGGTGAATATTGGGGTTGGGTTTAGGGTTGGGCAAGAAGAATTTTTAATATCACACTGAGTGGTATACTCTTGATGGGAAAATTTTTTGGATGGTTTTCCATTCTCCATTATAGCCTATGAGATTCATTAGAATGAATGGGCCCATATGGTAAGGGTTAGGGTTAGGGTTAGAGCTCAGGACACACTTATGTTTGGGTGAATATTGGGGTTGGGTAAGATGTATTTTTAATATCACACTGAATGGTACACTCTTGATGGGGAAAAATTTTGGATGTTTTTCCATTCTCCATTATAGCCTATGAGATTCATTAAAATGAATGGGCCCGTATGGTAAGGGTTAGGGTTAGGGTTAGAGTTCAGGACACACTTATGTTTGGGTGAATATTGGGGTTGGGTTTAGGGTTGGGTAAGATGTATTTTTAATATCACACTGAATGGTACATTCTTGATGGGAAAAATTTTTGGATGGTTTTCCATTCTCCATTATAGCCTATGAGATTCATTAGAATGAATGGGCCCATATGGTAAGGGTTAGGGTTAGGGTTAGAGCTCAGGACACACTTATGTTTGGGTGAATATTGGGGTTGGGTTAATGGTTGGGTAAGATGTATTTTTAATATCACACTGAATGGTACACTCTTGATGGGGAAAAATTTTGGATGTTTTTCCATTCTCCATTATAGCCTATGAGATTCATTAAAATGAATGGGCCCATATGGTAAGGGTTAGGGTTAGGGTTAGAGCTCAGGACACACTTATGTTTGAGTGAATATTTGGGTTGGGTTAATGGTTGGGTAAGATGTATTTTTAATATCACACTGAATGGTACACTCTTGATGGGGAAAAATTTTGGATGTTTTTCCATTCTCCATTATAGCCTATGAGATTCATTAAAATGAATGGGCCCATATGGTAAGGGTTAGGGTTAGGGTTAGAGCTCAGGACACACTTATGTTTGGGTGAATATTGGGGTTGGGTAAGATGTATTTTTAATATCACACTGAATGGTACACTCTTGATGGGGAAAAATTTTGGATGTTTTTCCATTCTCCATTATAGCCTATGAGATTCATTAAAATGAATGGGCCCATATGGTAAGGGTTAGGGTTAGGGTTAGAGTTCAGGACACACTTATGTTTGGGTGAATATTGGGGTTGGGTTTAGGGTTGGTTAAGATGTATTTTTAAAATCACACTGAATGGTACATTCTTGATTGGGAAAATTTTTGGATGTTTTTCCATTCTCCATTATAGCCTATGAGATTCATTAAAATGAATGGGCCCATATGGTAAGGGTTAGGGTTAGGGTTAGAGTTCAGGACACACTTATGTTTGGGTGAATATTGGGGTTGGGTTTAGGGTTGGGTAAGATGAATTTTTAATATCACACTGTATGGTACACTCTTGATGGGGAAAATTTTTGGATGTTTTTCCATTCTCCATTATAGCCTATGAGATTCATTAAAATGAATGGGCCCATATGGTACGGGTTAGGGTTAGAGTTCAGGACACACTTATGTTTGGGTGAATATTGGGGTTGGGTTTAGGGTTGGGTAAGATGAATTTTTAATATCACACTGAATGGTACACTCTTGTTGGGGAAAAATTTTGGATGTTTTTCCATTCTCCATTATAGCCTATGAGATTCATTAAAATAAATGGGCCCATATGGTAAGGGTTAGGGTTAGGGTTAGAGTTCAGGACACACTTATGTTTGGGTGAATATTGGGGTTGGGTTTAGGGTTGGGTAAGAAGTATTTTTAATATCACACTGAATGGTATACTCTTGATGGGAAAATTTTTTGGATGGTTTTCCATTCTCCATTATAGCCTATGAGATTCATTAGAATGAATGGGCCCATATGGTAAGGGTTAGGTTTAGGGTTAGAGCTCAGGACACACTTATGTTTGGGTGAATATTGGGGTTGGGTTAATGGTTGGGTAAGATGTATTTTTAACATCACACTGAATGGTACACTCTTGATGGGGAAAAATTTTGGATGTTTTTCCATTCTCCATTATAGCCTATGAGATTCATTAAAATGAATGGGCCCATATGGTAAGGGTTAGGGTTAGGGTTAGAGTTCAGGACACACTTATGTTTGGGTGAATATTGGGGTTGGGTTTAGGGTTGGGCAAGAAGAATTTTTAATATCACACTGAGTGGTATACTCTTGATGGGAAAATTTTTTGGATGGTTTTCCATTCTCCATTATAGCCTATGAGATTCATTAGAATGAATGGGCCCATATGGTAAGGGTTAGGGTTAGGGTTAGAGCTCAGGACACACTTATGTTTGGGTGAATATTGGGGTTGGGTAAGATGTATTTTTAATATCACACTGAATGGTACACTCTTGATGGGGAAAAATTTTGGATGTTTTTCCATTCTCCATTATAGCCTATGAGATTCATTAAAATGAATGGGCCCGTATGGTAAGGTTTAGGGTTAGGGTTAGAGTTCAGGACACACTTATGTTTGGGTGAATATTGGGGTTGGGTTTAGGGTTGGGTAAGATGTATTTTTAATATCACACTGAATGGTACATTCTTGATGGGAAAAATTTTTGGATGGTTTTCCATTCTCCATTATAGCCTATGAGATTCATTAGAATGAATGGGCCCATATGGTAAGGGTTAGGGTTAGGGTTAGAGCTCAGGACACACTTATGTTTGGGTGAATATTGGGGTTGGGTTAATGGTTGGGTAAGATGTATTTTTAATATCACACTGAATGGTACACTCTTGATGGGGAAAAATTTTGGATGTTTTTCCATTCTCCATTATAGCCTATGAGATTCATTAAAATGAATGGGCCCATATGGTAAGGGTTAGGGTTAGGGTTAGAGCTCAGGACACACTTATGTTTGAGTGAATATTTGGGTTGGGTTAATGGTTGGGTAAGATGTATTTTTAATATCACACTGAATGGTACACTCTTGATGGGGAAAAATTTTGGATGTTTTTCCATTCTCCATTATAGCCTATGAGATTCATTAAAATGAATGGGCCCATATGGTAAGGGTTAGGGTTAGGGTTAGAGCTCAGGACACACTTATGTTTGGGTGAATATTGGGGTTGGGTAAGATGTATTTTTAATATCACACTGAATGGTACACTCTTGATGGGGAAAAATTTTGGATGTTTTTCCATTCTCCATTATAGCCTATGAGATTCATTAAAATGAATGGGCCCATATGGTAAGGGTTAGGGTTAGGGTTAGAGTTCAGGACACACTTATGTTTGGGTGAATATTGGGGTTGGGTTTAGGGTTGGTTAAGATGTATTTTTAAAATCACACTGAATGGTACATTCTTGATTGGGAAAATTTTTGGATGTTTTTCCATTCTCCATTATAGCCTATGAGATTCATTAAAATGAATGGGCCCATATGGTAAGGGTTAGGGTTAGGGTTAGAGCTCAGGACACACTTATGTTTGGGTGAATATTGGGGTTGGGTAAGATGTATTTTTAATATCACACTGAATGGTACACTCTTGATGGGGAAAAATTTTGGATGTTTTTCCATTCTCCATTATAGCCTATGAGATTCATTAAAATGAATGGGCCCATATGGTAAGGGTTAGGGTTAGGGTTAGAGTTCAGGACACACTTATGTTTGGGTGAATATTGGGGTTGGGTTTAGGGTTGGTTAAGATGTATTTTTAAAATCACACTGAATGGTACATTCTTGATTGGGAAAATTTTTGGATGTTTTTCCATTCTCCATTATAGCCTATGAGATTCATTAAAATGAATGGGCCCATATGGTAAGGGTTAGGGTTAGGGTTAGAGTTCAGGACACACTTATGTTTGGGTGAATATTGGGGTTGGGTTTAGGGTTGGGTAAGATGAATTTTTAATATCACACTGTATGGTACACTCTTGATGGGGAAAATTTTTGGATGTTTTTCCATTCTCCATTATAGCCTATGAGATTCATTAAAATGAATGGGCCCATATGGTACGGGTTAGGGTTAGAGTTCAGGACACACTTATGTTTGGGTGAATATTGGGGTTGGGTTTAGGGTTGGGTAAGATGAATTTTTAATATCACACTGAATGGTACACTCTTGTTGGGGAAAAATTTTGGATGTTTTTCCATTCTCCATTATAGCCTATGAGATTCATTAAAATAAATGGGCCCATATGGTAAGGGTTAGGGTTAGGGTTAGAGTTCAGGACACACTTATGTTTGGGTGAATATTGGGGTTGGGTTTAGGGTTGGGTAAGAAGTATTTTTAATATCACACTGAATGGTATACTCTTGATGGGAAAATTTTTTGGATGGTTTTCCATTCTCCATTATAGCCTATGAGATTCATTAGAATGAATGGGCCCATATGGTAAGGGTTAGGTTTAGGGTTAGAGCTCAGGACACACTTATGTTTGGGTGAATATTGGGGTTGGGTTAATGGTTGGGTAAGATGTATTTTTAACATCACACTGAATGGTACACTCTTGATGGGGAAAAATTTTGGATGTTTTTCCATTCTCCATTATAGCCTATGAGATTCATTAAAATGAATGGGCCCATATGGTAAGGGTTAGGGTTAGGGTTAGAGTTCAGGACACACTTATGTTTGGGTGAATATTGGGGTTGGGTTTAGGGTTGGGCAAGAAGAATTTTTAATATCACACTGAGTGGTATACTCTTGATGGGAAAATTTTTTGGATGGTTTTCCATTCTCCATTATAGCCTATGAGATTCATTAGAATGAATGGGCCCATATGGTAAGGGTTAGGGTTAGGGTTAGAGCTCAGGACACACTTATGTTTGGGTGAATATTGGGGTTGGGTAAGATGTATTTTTAATATCACACTGAATGGTACACTCTTGATGGGGAAAATTTTTGGATGTTTTTCCATTCTCCATTATAGCCTATGAGATTCATTAAAATGAATGGGCCCATATGGTAAGGGTTAGGGTTAGGGTTAGAGTTCAGGACACACTTATGTTTGGGTGAATATTGGGGTTGGGTTTAGGGTTGGGTAAGAAGAATTTTTAATATCACACTGAATGGTATACTCTTGATGGGAAAATTTTTTGGATGGTTTCCATTCTCCGTTATAGCCTATGAGATTCATAAGAATGAATGGGCCCATATGGTAAGGGTTAGGGTTAGGGTTAGAGCTCAGGACACACTTATGTTTGAGTGAATATTTGGGTTGGGTTAATGGTTGGGTAAGATGTATTTTTAATATCACACTGAATGGTACACTCTTGATGGGGAAAAATTTTGGATGTTTTTCCATTCTCCATTATAGCCTATGAGATTCATTAAAATGAAAGGGCCCATATGGTAAGGGTTAAGGTTAGGGTTAGAGCTCAGGACACACTTATGTTTGGGTGAATATTGGGGTTGGGTAAGATGTATTTTTAATATCACACTGAATGGTACACTCTTGATGGGGAAAAATTTTGGATGTTTTTCCATTCTCCATTATAGCCTATGAGATTCATTAAAATGAATGGGCCCATATGGTAAGGGTTAGGGTTAGGGTTAGAGTTCAGGACACACTTATGTTTGGGTGAATATTGGGGTTGGGTTTAGAGTTGGGTAAGATGAATTTTTAATATCACACTGAATGGTACACTCTTGATGGGGAAAATTTTTGGATGTTTTTCCATTCTCCATTATAGCCTATGAGATTCATTAAAATGAATGGGCCCATATGGTACGGGTTAGGGTTAGAGTTCAGGACACACTTATGTTTGGGTGAATATTGGGGTTGGGTTTAGGGTTGGGTAAGATGAATTTTTAATATCACACTGAATGGTACACTCTTGATGGGGAAAAATTTTGGATGTTTTTCCATTCTCCATTATAGCCTATGAGATTCATTAAAATGAATGGGCCCATATGGTAAGGGTTAGGGTTAGGGTTAGAGTTCAGGACACACTTATGTTTGGGTGAATATTGGGGTTGGGTTTAGGGTTGGGTAAGAAGTATTTTTAATATCACACTGAATGGTATACTCTTGATGGGAAGATTTTTTGGATGGTTTTCCATTCTCCATTATAGCCTATGAGATTCATTAGAATGAATGGGCCCATATGGTAATGGTTAGGGTTAGGGTTAGAGCTCAGGACACACTTATGTTTGGGTGAATATTGGGGTTGGGTAAGATGTATTTTTAATATCACACTGAATGGTACACTCTTGATGGGGAAAAATTTTGGATGTTTTTCCATTCTCCATTATAGCCTATGAGATTCATTAAAATGAATGGGCCCATATGGTAAGGGTTAGGGTTAGGGTTAGAGTTCAGGACACACTTATGTTTGGGTGAATATTGGGGTTGGGTTTAGGGTTGGGTAAGATGAATTTTTAATATCACACTGAATGGTACACTCTTGATGGGGAAAATTTTTGGATGTTTTTCCATTCTCCATTATAGCCTATGAGATTCATTAAAATGAATGGGCCCATATGGTACGGGTTAGGGTTAGAGTTCAGGACACACTTATGTCTGGGTGAATATTGGGGTTGGGTTTAGGGTTGGGTAAGATGAATTTTTAATATCACACTGAATGGTACACTCTTGATGGGGAAAAATTTTGGATGTTTTTCCATTCTCCATTATAGCCTATGAGATTCATTAAAATGAATGGGCCCATATGGTAAGGGTTAGGGTTAGGGTTAGAGTTCAGGACACACATATGTTTGGGTGAATATTGGGGTTGGGTTTAGGGTTGGGTAAGAAGAATTTTTAATATCACACTGAATGGTATACTCTTGATGGGAAAATTTTTTGGATGGTTTTCCATTCTCCGTTATAGCCTATGAGATTCATTAGAATGAATGGGCCCATATGGTAAGGGTTAGGGTTAGGGTTAGAGCTCAGGACACACTTATGTTTGAGTGAATATTTGGGTTGGGTTAATGGTTGGGTAAGATGTATTTTTAATATCACACTGAATGGTACACTCTTGATGGGGAAAAATTTTGGATGTTTTTCCATTCTCCATTATAGCCTATGAGATTCATTAAAATGAATGGGCCCATATGGTAAGGGTTAGGGTTAGGGGTAGAGCTCAGGACACACTTATGTTTGGGTGAATATTGGGGTTGGGTAAGATGTATTTTTAATATCACACTGAATGGTACACTCTTGATGGGGAAAAATTTTGGATGTTTTTCCATTCTCCTTTATAGCCTATGAGATTCATTAAAATGAATGGGCCCATATGGTAAGGGTTAGGGTTAGGGTTAGAGTTCAGGACACACTTATGTTTGGGTGAATATTGGGGTTGGGTTTAGGGTTGGTTAAGATGTATTTTTAATATCACACTGAATGGTACATTCTTGATGGGGAAAATTTTTGGATGTTTTTCCATTCTCCATTATAGCCTATGAGATTCATTAAAATGAATGGGCCCATATGGTAAGGGTTAGGGTTAGGGTTAGAGTTCAGGACACACTTATGTTTGGGTGAATATTGGGGTTGGGTTTAGGGTTGGGTAAGATGAATTTTTAATATCACACTGAATGGTACACTCTTGATGGGGAAAATTTTTGGATGTTTTTCCATTCTCCATTATAGCCTATGAGATTCATTAAAATGATTGGGCCCATATGGTACGGGTTAGGGTTAGAGTTCAGGACACACTTATGTTTGGGTGAATATTGGGGTTGGGTTTAGGGTTGGGTAAGATGAATTTTTAATATCACACTGAATGGTACACTCTTGTTGGGGAAAAATTTTGGATGTTTTTCCATTCTCCATTATAGCCTATGAGATTCATTAAAATAAATGGGCCCATATGGTAAGGGTTAGGGTTAGGGTTAGAGTTCAGGACACACTTATGTTTGGGTGAATATTGGGGTTGGGTTTAGGGTTGGGTAAGAAGTATTTTTAATATCACACTGAATGGTATACTCTTGATGGGAAAATTTTTTGGATGGTTTTCCATTCTCCATTATAGCCTATGAGATTCATTAGAATGAATGGGCCCATATGGTAAGGGTTAGGTTTAGGGTTAGAGCTCAGGACACACTTATGTTTGGGTGAATATTGGGGTTGGGTTAATGGTTGGGTAAGATGTATTTTTAATATCACACTGAATGGTACACTCTTGATGGGGAAAAATTTTGGATGTTTTTCCATTCTCCATTATAGCCTATGAGATTCATTAAAATGAATGGGCCCATATGGTAAGGGTTAGGGTTAGGGTTAGAGTTCAGGACACACTTATGTTTGGGTGAATATTGGGGTTGGGTTTAGGGTTGGGCAAGAAGAATTTTTAATATCACACTGAGTGGTATACTCTTGATGGGAAAATTTTTTGGATGGTTTTCCATTCTCCATTATAGCCTATGAGATTCATTAGAATGAATGGACCCATATGGTAAGGGTTAGGCTTAGGGTTAGAGCTCAGGACACACTTATGTTTGGGTGAATATTGGGGTTGGGTAAGATGTATTTTTAATATCACACTGAATGGTACACTCTTGATGGGGAAAAATTTTGGATGTTTTTCCATTCTCCATTATAGCCTATGAGATTCATTAAAATGAATGGGCCCATATGGTAAGGGTTAGGGTTAGGGTTAGAGTTCAGGACACACTTATGTTTGGGTGAATATTGGGGTTGGGTTTAGGGTTGGGTAAGAAGTATTTTTAAGATCACACTGAATGGTATACTGTTGATGGGAAAATTTTTTGGATGGTTTTCCATTCTCCATTATAGCCTATGAGATTCATTAGAATGAATGGGCCCATATGGTAAGGGTTAGGGTTAGGGTTAGAGCTCAGGACACACTTATGTTTGGGTGAATATTGGGGTTGGGTTAATGGTTGGGTAAGATGTATTTTTAATATCACACTGAATGGTACACTCTTGATGGGGAAAAATTTTGGATGTTTTTCCATTCTCCATTATAGCCTATGAGATTCATTAAAATGAATGGGCCCATATGGTAAGGGTTAGGGTTAGAGTTCAGGACACACTTATGTTTGGGTGAATATTGGGGTTGGGTTTAGTGTTGGGTAAGAAGTATTTTTAATATCACACTGAATGGTATACTCTTGATGGGAAAATTTTTTGGATGGTTTTCCATTCTCCATTATAGCCTATGAGATTCATTAGAATGAATGGGTCCATATGGTAAGGGTTAGGGTTAGGGTTAGAGCTCAGGACACACTTATGTTTGGGTGAATATTGGGGTTGGGTTTAGGGTTGGGTAAGAAGTATTTTTAATATCACACTGAATGGTATACTCTTGATGGGAAAATTTTTTGGATGGTTTTCCATTCTCCATTATAGCCTATGAGATTCATTAGAATGAATGGGCCCATATGGTAAGGGTTAGGGTTAGGGTTAGAGCTCAGGACACACTTATGTTTGGGTGAATATTGGGGTTGGGTTAATGGTTGGGTAAGATGTATTTTTAATATCACACTGAATGGTACACTCTTGATGGGGAAAAATTTTGGATGTTTTTCCATTCTCCATTATAGCCTATGAGATTCATTAAAATGAATGGGCCCATATGGTAAGGGTTAGGGTTAGAGTTCAGGACACACTTATGTTTGGGTGAATATTGGGGTTGGGTTTAGTGTTGGGTAAGAAGTATTTTTAATATCACACTGAATGGTATACTCTTGATGGGAAAATTTTTTGGATGGTTTTCCATTCTCCATTATAGCCTATGAGATTCATTAGAATGAATGGGTCCATATGGTAAGGGTTAGGGTTAGGGTTAGAGCTCAGGACACACTTATGTTTGGGTGAATATTGGGGTTGGGTTTAGGGTTGGGTAAGAAGTATTTTTAATATCACACTGAATGGTATACTCTTGATGGGAAAAATTTTTGGATGGTTTTCCATTCTCCATTATAGCCTATGAGATTCATTAGTATGAATGGGCCCATATGGTAAGGGTTAGGGTTAGGGTTAGAGCTCAGGACACACTTATGTCTGGGTGAATATTGGGGTTGGGTTTACGGTTGGGTAAGATGAATTTTTAATATCACTCTGAATGGTACACTCTTGATGGGGAAAATTTTGGATGTTTTTCCATTCTCCATTATAGCCTATGAGATTCATTAAAATGAATGGGCCCATATGGTACGGGTTAGGGTTAGAGTTCAGGACACACTTATGTTTGGGTGAATATTGGGGTTGGGTTTAGGGTTGGGTAAGATGAATTTTTAATATCACACTGAATGGTACACTCTTGATGGGGAAAAATTTTGGATGTTTTTCCATTCTCCATTATAGCCTATGAGATTCATTAAAATGAATGGGCCCATATGGTAAGGGTTAGGGTTAGGGTTAGAGTTCAGGACACACTTATGTTTGGGTGAATATTGGGGTTGGGTTTAGGGTTGGGTAAGAAGAATTTTTAATATCACACTGAATGGTACACTCTTGATGGGGAAAAATTTTGGATGTTTTTCCATTCTCCTTTATAGCCTATGAGATTCATTAAAATGAATGGGCCCATATGGTAAGGGTTAGGGTTAGGGTTAGAGTTCAGGACACACTTATGTTTGGGTGAATATTGGGGTTGGGTTTAGGGTTGGTTAAGATGTATTTTTAATATCACACTGAATGGTACATTCTTGATGGGGAAAATTTTTGGATGTTTTTCCATTCTCCATTATAGCCTATGAGATTCATTAAAATGAATGGGCCCATATGGTAAGGGTTAGGGTTAGGGTTAGAGTTCAGGACACACTTATGTTTGGGTGAATATTGGGGTTGGGTTTAGGGTTGGGTAAGATGAATTTTTAATATCACACTGAATGGTACACTCTTGATGGGGAAAATTTTTGGATGTTTTTCCATTCTCCATTATAGCCTATGAGATTCATTAAAATGAATGGGCCCATATGGTACGGGTTAGGGTTAGAGTTCAGGACACACTTATGTTTGGGTGAATATTGGGGTTGGGTTTAGGGTTGGGTAAGATGAATTTTTAATATCACACTGAATGGTACACTCTTGTTGGGGAAAAATTTTGGATGTTTTTCCATTCTCCATTATAGCCTATGAGATTCATTAAAATAAATGGGCCCATATGGTAAGGGTTAGGGTTAGGGTTAGAGTTCAGGACACACTTATGTTTGGGTGAATATTGGGGTTGGGTTTAGGGTTGGGTAAGAAGTATTTTTAATATCACACTGAATGGTATACTCTTGATGGGAAAATTTTTTGGATGGTTTTCCATTCTCCATTATAGCCTATGAGATTCATTAGAATGAATGGGCCCATATGGTAAGGGTTAGGTTTAGGGTTAGAGCTCAGGACACACTTATGTTTGGGTGAATATTGGGGTTGCGTTAATGGTTGGGTAAGATGTATTTTTAATATCACACTGAATGGTACACTCTTGATGGGGAAAAATTTTGGATGTTTTTCCATTCTCCATTATAGCCTATGAGATTCATTAAAATGAATGGGCCCATATGGTAAGGGTTAGGGTTAGAGTTCAGGACACACTTATGTTTGGGTGAATATTGGGGTTGGGTTTAGTGTTGGGTAAGAAGTATTTTTAATATCACACTGAATGGTATACTCTTGATGGGAAAATTTTTTGGATGGTTTTCCATTCTCCATTATAGCCTATGAGATTCATTAGAATGAATGGGTCCATATGGTAAGGGTTAGGGTTAGGGTTAGAGCTCAGGACACACTTATGTTTGGGTGAATATTGGGGTTGGGTTTAGGGTTGGGTAAGAAGTATTTTTAATATCACACTGAATGGTATACTCTTGAAGGGAAAATTTTTTGGATGGTTTTCCATTCTCCATTATAGCCTATGAGATTCATTAGTATGAATGGGCCCATATGGTAAGGGTTAGGGTTAGGGTTAGAGCTCAGGACACACTTATGTCTGGGTGAATATTGGGGTTGGGTTTACGGTTGGGTAAGATGAATTTTTAATATCACACTGAATGGTACACTCTTGATGGGGAAAATTTTGGATGTTTTTCCATTCTCCATTATAGCCTATGAGATTCATTAAAATGAATGGGCCCATATGGTACGGGTTAGGGTTAGAGTTCAGGACACACTTATGTTTGGGTGAATATTGGGGTTGGGTTTAGGGTTGGGTAAGATGAATTTTTAATATCACACTGAATGGTACACTCTTGATGGGGAAAAATTTTGGATGTTTTTCCATTCTCCATTATAGCCTATGAGATTCATTAAAATGAATGGGCCCATATGGTAAGGGTTAGGGTTAGGGTTAGAGTTCAGGACACACTTATGTTTGGGTGAATATTGGGGTTGGGTTTAGGGTTGGGTAAGAAGAATTTTTAATATCACACTGAATGGTACACTCTTGATGGGGAAAAATTTTGGATGTTTTTCCATTCTCCTTTATAGCCTATGAGATTCATTAAAATGAATGGGCCCATATGGTAAGGGTTAGGGTTAGGGTTAGAGTTCAGGACACACTTATGTTTGGGTGAATATTGGGGTTGGGTTTAGGGTTGGTTAAGATGTATTTTTAATATCACACTGAATGGTACATTCTTGATGGGGAAAATTTTTGGATGTTTTTCCATTCTCCATTATAGCCTATGAGATTCATTAAAATGAATGGGCCCATATGGTAAGGGTTAGGGTTAGGGTTAGAGTTCAGGACACACTTATGTTTGGGTGAATATTGGGGTTGGGTTTAGGGTTGGGTAAGATGAATTTTTAATATCACACTGAATGGTACACTCTTGATGGGGAAAATTTTTGGATGTTTTTCCATTCTCCATCATAGCCTATGAGATTCATTAAAATGAATGGGCCCATATGGTACGGGTTAGGGTTAGAGTTCAGGACACACTTATGTTTGGGTGAATATTGGGGTTGGGTTTAGGGTTGGGTAAGATGAATTTTTAATATCACACTGAATGGTACACTCTTGTTGGGGAAAAATTTTGGATGTTTTTCCATTCTCCATTATAGCCTATGAGATTCATTAAAATAAATGGGCCCATATGGTAAGGGTTAGGGTTAGGGTTAGAGTTCAGGACACACTTATGTTTGGGTGAATATTGGGGTTGGGTTTAGGGTTGGGTAAGAAGTATTTTTAATATCACACTGAATGGTATACTCTTGATGGGAAAATTTTTTGGATGGTTTTCCATTCTCCATTATAGCCTATGAGATTCATTAGAATGAATGGGCCCATATGGTAAGGGTTAGGTTTAGGGTTAGAGCTCAGGACACACTTATGTTTGGGTGAATATTGGGGTTGGGTTAATGGTTGGGTAAGATGTATTTTTAATATCACACTGAATGGTACACTCTTGATGGGGAAAAATTTTGGATGTTTTTCCATTCTCCATTATAGCCTATGAGATTCATTAAAATGAATGGGCCCATATGGTAAGGGTTAGGGTTAGGGTTAGAGTTCAGGACACACTTATGTTTGGGTGAATATTGGGGTTGGGTTTAGGGTTGGGCAAGAAGAATTTTTAATATCACACTGAGTGGTATACTCTTGATGGGAAAATTTTTTGGATGGTTTTCCATTCTCCATTATAGCCTATGAGATTCATTAGAATGAATGGACCCATATGGTAAGGGTTAGGCTTAGGGTTAGAGCTCAGGACACACTTATGTTTGGGTGAATATTGGGGTTGGGTAAGATGTATTTTTAATATCACACTGAATGGTACACTCTTGATGGGGAAAAATTTTGGATGTTTTTCCATTCTCCATTATAGCCTATGAGATTCATTAAAATGAATGGGCCCATATGGTAAGGGTTAGGGTTAGGGTTAGAGTTCAGGACACACTTATGTTTGGGTGAATATTGGGGTTGGGTTTAGGGTTGGGTAAGAAGTATTTTTAATATCACACTGAATGGTATACTGTTGATGGGAAAAATTTTTGGATGGTTTTCCATTCTCCATTATAGCCTATGAGATTCATTAGAATGAATGGGCCCATATGGTAAGGGTTAGGGTTAGGGTTAGAGCTCAGGACACACTTATGTTTGGGTGAATATTGGGGTTGGGTTAATGGTTGGGTAAGATGTATTTTTAATATCACACTGAATGGTACACTCTTGATGGGGAAAAATTTTGGATGTTTTTCCATTCTCCATTATAGCCTATGAGATTCATTAAAATGAATGGGCCCATATGGTAAGGGTTAGGGTTAGAGTTCAGGACACACTTATGTTTGGGTGAATATTGGGGTTGGGTTTAGTGTTGGGTAAGAAGTATTTTTAATATCACACTGAATGGTATACTCTTGATGGGAAAATTTTTTGGATGGTTTTCCATTCTCCATTATAGCCTATGAGATTCATTAGAATGAATGGGTCCATATGGTAAGGGTTAGGGTTAGGGTTAGAGCTCAGGACACACTTATGTTTGGGTGAATATTGGGGTTGGGTTTAGGGTTGGGTAAGAAGTATTTTTAATATCACACTGAATGGTATACTCTTGATGGGAAAATTTTTTGGATGGTTTTCCATTCTCCATTATAGCCTATGAGATTCATTAGAATGAATGGGCCCATATGGTAAGGGTTAGGGTTAGGGTTAGAGCTCAGGACACACTTATGTTTGGGTGAATATTGGGGTTGGGTTAATGGTTGGGTAAGATGTATTTTTAATATCACACTGAATGGTACACTCTTGATGGGGAAAAATTTTGGATGTTTTTCCATTCTCCATTATAGCCTATGAGATTCATTAAAATGAATGGGCCCATATGGTAAGGGTTAGGGTTAGAGTTCAGGACACACTTATGTTTGGGTGAATATTGGGGTTGGGTTTAGTGTTGGGTAAGAAGTATTTTTAATATCACACTGAATGGTATACTCTTGATGGGAAAATTTTTTGGATGGTTTTCCATTCTCCATTATAGCCTATGAGATTCATTAGAATGAATGGGTCCATATGGTAAGGGTTAGGGTTAGGGTTAGAGCTCAGGACACACTTATGTTTGGGTGAATATTGGGGTTGGGTTTAGGGTTGGGTAAGAAGTATTTTTAATATCACACTGAATGGTATACTCTTGATGGGAAAAATTTTTGGATGGTTTTCCATTCTCCATTATAGCCTATGAGATTCATTAGTATGAATGGGCCCATATGGTAAGGGTTAGGGTTAGGGTTAGAGCTCAGGACACACTTATGTCTGGGTGAATATTGGGGTTGGGTTTACGGTTGGGTAAGATGAATTTTTAATATCACACTGAATGGTACACTCTTGATGGGGAAAATTTTGGATGTTTTTCCATTCTCCATTATAGCCTATGAGATTCATTAAAATGAATGGGCCCATATGGTACGGGTTAGGGTTAGAGTTCAGGACACACTTATGTTTGGGTGAATATTGGGGTTGGGTTTAGGGTTGGGTAAGATGAATTTTTAATATCACACTGAATGGTACACTCTTGATGGGGAAAAATTTTGGATGTTTTTCCATTCTCCATTATAGCCTATGAGATTCATTAAAATGAATGGGCCCATATGGTAAGGGTTAGGGTTAGGGTTAGATTTCAGGACACACTTATGTTTGGGTGAATATTGGGGTTGGGTTTAGGTTTGGGTAAGAAGTATTTTTAATATCACACTGAATGGTATACTCTTGATGGGAAATTTTTTTGGATGGTTTTCCATTCTCCATTATAGCCTATGAGATTCATTAGAATGAATGGGCCCATATGGTAAGGGTTAGGGTTAGGGTTAGAGCTCAGGACACACTTATGTTTGGGTGAATATTGGGGTTGGGTAAGATGTATTTTTAATATCACACTGAATGGTACACTCTTGATGGGGAAAAATTTTGGATGTTTTCCATTCTCCATTATAGCCTATGAGATTCATTAAAATGAATGGGCCCATATGGTAAGGGTTAGGGTTAGGGTTAGAGTTCAGGACACACTTATGTTTGGGTGAATATTGGGGTTGGGTTTAGGGTTGGGTAAGATGAATTTTTAATATCACACTGAATGGTACACTCTTGATGGGGAAAATTTTTGGATGTTTTTCCATTCTCCATTATAGCCTATGAGATTCATTAAAATGAATGGGCCCATATGGTACGGGTTAGAGTTAGAGTTCAGGACACACTTATGTTTGGGTGAATATTGGGGTTGGGTTTAGGGTTGGGTAAGATGAATTTTTAATATCACACTGAATAGTACACTCTTGATGGGGAAAAATTTTGGATGTTTTTCCATTCTCCATTATAGCCTATGAGATTCATTAAAATGAAAGGGGCCATATGGTAAGGGTTAGGGTTAGGGTTAGAGTTCAGGACACACTTATGTTTGGGTGAATATTGGGGTTGGGTTTAGGGTTGGGTAAGAAGAATTTTTAATATCACACTGAATGGTATACTCTTGATGGGAAAATTTTTTGGATGTTTTTCCATTCTCCGTTATAGCCTATGAGATTCATTAGAATGAATGAGCCCATATGGTAAGGGTTAGGGTTAGGGTTAGAGCTCAGGACACACTTATGTTTGAGTGAATATTTGGGTTGGGTTAATGGTTGGGTAAGATGTATTTTTAATATCACACTGAATGGTACACTCTTGATGGGGAAAAATTTTGGATGTTTTTCCATTCTCCATTATAGCCTATGAGATTCATTAAAATGAATGGGCCCATATGGTAAGGGTTAGGGTTAGGGTTAGAGCTCAGGACACACTTATGTTTGAGTGAATATTTGGGTTGGGTTAATGGTTGGGTAAGATGTATTTTTAATATCACACTGAATGGTACACTCTTGATGGGGAAAAATTTTGGATGTTTTTCCATTCTCCATTATAGCCTATGAGATTCATTAAAATGAATGGGCCCATATGGTAAGGGTTAGGGTTAGAGTTCAGGACACACTTATGTTTGGGTGAATATTGGGGTTGGGTTTAGTGTTGGGTAAGAAGTATTTTTAATATCACACTGAATGGTATACTCTTGATGGGAAAATTTTTTGGATGGTTTTCCATTCTCCATTATAGCCTATGAGATTCATTAGAATGAATGGGTCCATATGGTAAGGGTTAGGGTTAGGGTTAGAGCTCAGGACACACTTATGTTTGGGTGAATATTGGGGTTGGGTTTAGGGTTGGGTAAGAAGTATTTTTAATATCACACTGAATGGTATACTCTTGATGGGAAAATTTTTTGGATGGTTTTCCATTCTCCATTATAGCCTATGAGATTCATTAGAATGAATGGGCCCATATGGTAAGGGTTAGGGTTAGGGTTAGAGCTCAGGACACACTTATGTCTGGGTGAATATTGGGGTTGGGTTTACGGTTGGGTAAGATGAATTTTTAATATCACACTGAATGGTACACTCTTGATGGGGAAAATTTTGGATGTTTTTCCATTCTCCATTATAGCCTATGAGATTCATTAAAATGAATGGGCCCATATGGTACGGGTTAGGGTTAGAGTTCAGGACACACTTATGTTTGGGTGAATATTGGGGTTGGGTTTAGGGTTGGGTAAGATGAATTTTTAATATCACACTGAATGGTACACTCTTGATGGGGAAAAATTTTGGATGTTTTTCCATTCTCCATTATAGCCTATGAGATTCATTAAAATGAATGGGCCCATATGGTAAGGGTTAGGGTTAGGGTTAGAGTTCAGGACACACTTATGTTTGGGTGAATATTGGGGTTGGGTTTAGGGTTGGGTAAGAAGTATTTTTAATATCACACTGAATGGTATACTCTTGATGGGAAATTTTTTTGGATGGTTTTCCATTCTCCAGTATAGCCTATGAGATTCATTAGAATGAATGGGCCCATATGGTAAGGGTTAGGGTTAGGGTTAGAGCTCAGGACACACTTATGTTTGGGTGAATATTGGGGTTGGGTAAGATGTATTTTTAATATCACACTGAATGGTACACTCTTGATGGGGAAAAATTTTGGATGTTTTCCATTCTCCATTATAGCCTATGAGATTCATTAAAATGAATGGGCCCATATGGTAAGGGTTAGGGTTAGGGTTAGAGTTCAGGACACACTTATGTTTGGGTGAATATTGGGGTTGGGTTTAGGGTTGGGTAAGATGAATTTTTAATATCACACTGAATGGTACACTCTTGATGGGGAAAATTTTTGGATGTTTTTCCATTCTCCATTATAGCCTATGAGATTCATTAAAATGAATGGGCCCATATGGTACGGGTTAGAGTTAGAGTTCAGGACACACTTATGTTTGGGTGAATATTGGGGTTGGGTTTAGGGTTGGGTAAGATGAATTTTTAATATCACACTGAATGGTACACTCTTGATGGGGAAAAATTTTGGATGTTTTTCCATTCTCCATTATAGCTTATGAGATTCATTAGAATGAATGGGCCCATATGGTAAGGGTTAGGGTTAGGGTTAGAGTTCAGGACACACTCATGTTTGGGTGAATATTGGGGTTGGGTTTAGGGTTGGGTAAGAAGTATTTTTAATATCACACTGAATGGTATACTCTTGATGGGAAAATTTTTTGGATGGTTTTCCATTCTCCATTATAGCCTATGAGATTCATTAGAATGAATGGGCCCATATGGTAAGGGTTAGGGTTAGGGTTAGAGCTCAGGACACACTTATGTCTGGGTGAATATTGGGGTTGGGTTTACGGTTGGGTAAGATGAATTTTTAATATCACACTGAATGGTACACTCTTGATGGGGAAAATTTTGGATGTTTTTCCATTCTCCATTATAGCCTATGAGATTCATTAAAATGAATGGGCCCATATGGTACGGGTTAGGGTTAGAGTTCAGGACACACTTATGTTTGGGTGAATATTGGGGTTGGGTTTAGGGTTGGGTAAGATGAATTTTTAATATCACACTGAATGGTACACTCTTGATGGGGAAAAATTTTGGATGTTTTTCCATTCTCCATTATAGCCTATGAGATTCATTAAAATGAATGGGCCCATATGGTAAGGGTTAGGGTTAGGGTTAGAGTTCAGGACACACTTATGTTTGGGTGAATATTGGGGTTGGGTTTAGGGTTGGGTAAGAAGTATTTTTAATATCACACTGAATGGTATACTCTTGATGGGAAATTTTTTTGGATGGTTTTCCATTCTCCATTATAGCCTATGAGATTCATTAGAATGAATGGGCCCATATGGTAAGGGTTAGGGTTAGGGTTAGAGCTCAGGACACACTTATGTTTGGGTGAATATTGGGGTTGGGTAAGATGTATTTTTAATATCACACTGAATGGTACACTCTTGATGGGGAAAAATTTTTTTTTTTTTTTTTTTTTTTCAATTTTTCAGTTTATTTAACCCATCATTACATACAGTTCTATAAGAAAAAAAAAATGGTTGAGTACAGACAAATCATCTATAACATTTTTAAACTTAACAATCTAACATTTCTGACTTCTTGTCACTTCCTTTTGAATTCCGGATGAGGTAGAACTGTGGTAAATAAACTAGGATCGACTGTTATCCACCGTTACAGACAGTTAAGCATTTTGAGTACAATAACTTATGAATTACTAGAAATAATATTATCAACTTCTTATTTCTTTTTAATTATTTTCTAACCATAAATAAACCTTTTCCCATCTTCCCTTTGCTTTTTCCTTCGTGTTGCCTTTAATCATGTTGGCTAGTATGTCCATTTCCACCACATTTAAAATTTTTTGCAAAATTTCTTCTCTCTCTGGTATAAGTTTAGATTTCCAGTACTGGGCAAATAAAATTCTAGCCACCGTTACTATATATATAGTGATAAATTCATCCTCCCTTGGTATCAGATCTCTAACTAATGATAACAGCATGAACTCTGGCTTGAGAGGGAAGTTTACCTTGAGTATATCCACTAGAATTTTGTGAATTTCCTTCCAGTATTTTTTGGACACACTACAGGACCACCATAAATGAAAGTACGTTCCTACTGTTACTTCGCATTTCCAACAAATAGGTGAAATTGCTTTGTTGATTTTATTAAGTAAGGTCGGAGTGATGTGCCATCTATAGAAAAGCTTTATAAAATTTTCTCGCAAATTTGTTGGTTTTATTATCTTGAAATTGTTCTTCCATAAAATCTCCCATTGTTCTAACGTGATACTAAATTGTAAGTTCTCAGCCCATTTTATCATTACATGCTTAACAGTCTCCTCCTCCAATTTTATATGAAGGAGGTAATTATACATTTTCTTAATTAATCTTCCAGTTCTAGCTGTTATTATTGTATCAAAGTCAAAATTTGATTTTGTAAATCCCTTGATTTTATCCGTATTGAACTTGGCTAACACTTGGGTCATTGTCCACCAATCCAATAAAAACCCTCTAGCTTCTATATCCTCCTTCTTTCTGATTCTGTCACTTTCGTCTAAAATATCCGTATATCTTATTATTTTCTCTGGAGACCACAATTGTGGGCGCATTGTAGCCTCCACCGGAGATATCCACCGCGGTGTTTTATCATAGATTTTTCTTTTTATTTTCAGCCATATTTTCAGTAAGGTTTTACGAACTAGGTGTCTTTGAAAATAACTTTGGGGTTTTTGAGTATACCACATATTGGCGTGCCAACCCGCTTGTAGATCAACGCCTTCAATTGTTAACAGCCGAGTGTCTTCTAGCAAAACCCAGTCCTTCAACCATAATATTGCACAGGCCGTATGGTAAATTTCAAAGTCCGGAAGACCGAGGCCTCCATTTTCTTTCCTATCTATTAAGTTTTTCCAGCTAATTCTTGGTTTTTTCCCCTGCCATACAAAATTTTTGGATAAGTGATTTAGCCTTGCAAAGAAAACATCCTTTACGGCAAAATTTGCCGTTTGAAACAAAAATAAAACCTTGGGAAGGATTATCATTTTCATCAACGCCACACGTCCCATAAATGATATTTTCAGATTTTCCCATTTTTTAAACAAAGTAGCTATCTCTTTCAGAAGAGGTTCAAAATTATCTTCGTAAATTGTACTGCATTTTTCTGATATTATCAAACCCAAATATCTTATTTTTCTAACCCTTTGAAATCCTGATCTCCTTTCCAGCTCTAAAATTTCTTGATCCGACATATTTTTAGATACAAATTTTGACTTATTAATATTAATCTTTAAGCCGGCTACCCGACCATATTCTGCTAAATGATTTAAAACCTGCTCCATCGATTCCAAAGGATTTTGTAAAACAAAAACCATATCATCTGCATAACTTAACACTTTATAGTTTTCCTTTCTGATATTTATGCCTTCAACTCTCTTATCTTGCCTTATAGTTTGCAGTAGTATTTCCAACGTGAAAATAAATAATAATGGAGACAGAGGACATCCTTGTCTCGTTCCTTTTCTTAGACATATTTCCTCCGTTAAATCTCCGTTAATTATTATCCTTGCGTATTGTTTATCATATATCCTCCGAACATTATTTACAAATATATCTCCAAAATTGGATTTCTCTAATAATTCCAACATAAAACTCCAATCTGCATTATCAAATGCTTTCTCCGCATCGAGAAATAACAAAACCAATTGTTTATCATTTTTAAGCTCGGCATACTCCAAAAAGTTAAATAACATTCTCGTGTTTGTCCGGAGATATCTTCCGGGTAAGAACCCTGTTTGATCGGGATGTATAATCTCCCTCATAATCATTTTGAATCTATTTGAAAGAATTGTGGCAAATATTTTGTAGTCTATATTTAATAGTGATATAGGACGATAATTCACTATATCATCAGTTTCTCTGCCGGGTTTTGGGATAAGCACCACATTACTGTGCTGCCATGATTCTGGAATTATGGCCTTGTTCCACACCTCCTCTAGTAAACCTTTGAAGGGATCTATCAAAGTTTCCTTGAAAGTTATGTAATATTCCGGGGGTATGCCATCGGGTCCCGCTGCCTTATTACCTTTAATTTTATTCCAAGCCTCTACGATTTCGACCATTGCTATCGGGGCTGATAATAAATCTCTCTGTTCACCAGTTAGTTTTATCTTATTTTTATTCAAAATATACTCCCTTTGTTCTTCCTCATTTCTCTCCTCATTGCTATATAAATTTTTGTAAAACTCTTGCACTATATCTTTCATTTCCTGCAAATTCGAGGTATTCTGTCCATTCTTGTCCTTTAATGTTTTAATCAATTTCTTTTCTCTCTCCTTCCTAACCCTATAGGCTAACCACTTACCCGGTTTGTTTGCATTGTCAAAAAAGTATGCTTTAGAGTACGCTATCTTCGCCTCCATTTGTTCTAAGTAAAGTAGTTGTACCTTATGTTGTAAATTTCTGATCTCCGATCTAAGCTCCTTCAAAGAGGGGTTTACCTTTAACAGTGTTTCTTTACTTTTAATTAGATCTGTCCATTTTTGTACGCTATACTTCTCCTCACGCCGTTTTTTTGCATTATAGCTAATAACCAGCCCCCTAAAGTAGGCTTTGCTTGCTTCCCAAGTTGTTATCGGCGAAATGTCCTTCTGTGTGTTTATTTTAAAAAAAAACTTCATTTCCTCCCCTATATATCGAATAAAGTTCTTCTCCTTCAACAAATTTATACTCATTCTCCAACCTGTATTCCTTCTTCCTGAGTTTAGTACTAGCAAGACAGGGGAATGATCTGCTATTGTAGAGGGGAGGATATCCGTTTCTCGTACCAGTTTCATTAACCCTGTTGAGATCCAAATTGAGTCAATCCTTGACCAAGACGCATGTCTACTTGAGAAGAACGTATAATCTCTTTTCTTGGGATTAAGAGTGCGCCAAACATCTACTAACGCGAATTCATCCGCTAATCTTAGAAAGTATTCAGGTAAGATATTACTCCTGTTTTTCTTAGATTTCTTTCTATCACTTCCAAAACTTCGATCTAAATCAGGGTTTTCCACAGCGTTAAAGTCTCCTATAATGCAAACATTCTCGTACTGAGCATTACCTACTTTTAGATATAGTTCTTTAAAAAACGATCTTTGATTCTCATTTGGTGCGTACAGATTAACCAGAAGAAACTTTTTTGTGTCCTTTATTATTTCAATACCTTGTATTCTAGCCTCTTTGCCCTCAAAAATTAACTCCGCATGCACACCTTCTTTGACGTAAGTCACCAACCCTCTCTTTCTCTTAACCTCCTCCGAGGTAATTACAGCTTTACCAAGTTTTTTATTATGTAAAAGGAAGTCATCTTTTTTCCTCATGTGGGTCTCTTGAACACACACAATGTCTGCCTTAAGTTTAGTTAATTGCAAAAAAACTCTTCTCCTTTTTCTGGGCGAGTTTAGACCATTCACATTAACCGAGATAATCTTTAAACTGAGTGACATATTATTTTCTTACTTAGTCTCTTGGGTTCTTTTTCTTTTTCTGTAACCTTGTCTCCCTTTTTGAGTCTTCGGCTTGAGGGACCTCTCCCTCTTCCCTTTCTTCTAAATCCCGTAACTGATGTTCTTTAGATGGGTCTATTAGTACTAACTGCGTCTCAAACTGGTCCCCCCTTGATTTCCCTTTTTGCCAATTATTACTATGCGTTTTGAGAAACTCCTCCATTCTAGCAGATGAGTCTATCCTAAATCTGTTATTTAAATAGGTAAATATCATACCCTCAGGCACCAACCACCTATAAGAGATTCCTTTTCTCTGTAAAGCCAGAGCCAAATGCCTATAGCCTTTTCTCTTTGATCTAATCAGCCATGGAATATCTTTCATCACCTTTATCTTAATTCCTTTTATCGTTAACTGCTGATCTCTGGCTTCCCGCCAAACCCTTTCTTTTACCATCCTGCGAACAAATCTCACATGGACCTCTCTGTTAAGACCATTCCTTCTGGCGTGAGTGGTGCTGACTCTATAAACCCAATCTATTTCTTTTTCGATTTCAGTCTGTTCTATTGACAAAAGTTCTGCAAACGCCTCAGTCATTAAGAATACCAAATTTTCATTCTTTTCCTCTGGTATATTTAGGAACCTTAAAACATATTCAGCTTGCCCCATTTCCATTTGCATGTTCTTTGTCTCTAACTTATCCTGATTTCCTTCAAGTTCTTCTATTCTACCTTCCAATAGTTTAAGTTTACCATCAATAGATTTGGTTACTTTTACTACTTCAGTTATATCATTTCTTGTTTCTCCAAATTTCTCATCAAGACTGTCCATTTTAGCTACAACTCCCTCCATCTGTTTTGTTAAAGTTTCCTTCATTTGATTTAAGGCCTCTAAAAAATTAACTTGTATGTCTTTTAGTGCATCCTGTGATAGAGCTGCTCCAACCGCCTTGGGTTGACCTGGCGAAAATTTCACCTTCCCTGCCTGAGACATTATCTTTGTACTGTTCACTAAATAGCTTTCCTTATTTTCTTATATCTTATTTCTTATACCAGACCATATATTCAGAAGCTCTGCAAAAATTTACCACAGTAGTTAAGCTTTAGTTAATGTACCCCATTGTAGGATTTATCTCTTAGACTGTTAACTGCTCTAGATATACAATGGGCACTATCCCCCCCCCTCAGTAGAAAGCCTCAGACGCCAAGTTGATTCTCTAAACTTTCCTGCCCACCCCCTCTTTCCCTTTATCCGCTCTGCTCAAGCTCAGTGTGTCGGCTCTGAAGCAGTTAGCCAGGAGAGTCAAACCGCACAAAAAATAAACACCCAGCTCGAATGGGGCTTCAAGCCTCCAAGTCTTCAGCTCTTTCAAGACCCATCAATCAGTAGCTGTCTTCCTTCAAACACCGCCGGGTTTGCCTAATGTCTCTTGCAAAGCTCTGTCTTTATGCAGTCAAATTCTACTCAGCAGCCTACAGTTTAACGCCGATTATAAGTCTGCTGTTTTCTCCCCCTGGCGTGAGATGCGACGGGCGTAGGAAATCGTCTCTCCAACCAGCTCTTTTAACTCTTTACACTCCGTGGTGTCGTCTCCTCGGGGGTTCCCACATTAGACAGTCATTAGACAGTCATTCTCCCAAACAATTCCCAGCACAAAACAAAAGTGCTATTGTCCGGTCCTAGGAACTCCTCGCAAGTTTCAGGGCTTTCAAGCTTCAGCCGCCCCTTCTCTCTGGCCCACACCGGTCAGCGTGGGCGCCTTCCCCTCCGCCCTCTTTCACCTGAGCTTCCAGGTCGCCTCGTCCGGGCTTATCTCGCCTCCCCGACTCTCCTCTTCTGGTCTTTGCGCCGACAGACACAGCCTCCCACAGGCCAGAACGAACAAAGTGCCGCAGAAAGACAAACAAGAAAATCCCCTCTGAGAAAATGTCCAACTGCGATACTCTACACCATCAAGCTCTCCTCCATCGCCGTCCACAGTTCACCTCCTTAATCCGGTGGGTGGGGCTAATTCGCTTCACGCGTTTCCAACCTCGGTGTTTTGAAGACAGGTAGAACACTTGGAGGCTCCCAATTCAGGCCCCCACTATTCACCGCACTCTTCTTACGCACTCCCTCCTCCGACTGGAAGTCGTGCAGACCCTAAGGCCCCCCTAAAGGTTGGAATTTCGGCTCGTCCTGAGGAGCTCTCTCAGAACGCTGCCGCACCGCCCCCCCGGAACCGGAAACCCTTGATGGGGAAAAATTTTGGATGTTTTCCATTCTCCATTATAGCCTATGAGATTCATTAAAATGAATGGGCCCATATGGTAAGGGTTAGGGTTAGGGTTAGAGTTCAGGACACACTTATGTTTGGGTGAATATTGGGGTTGGGTTTAGGGTTGGGTAAGATGAATTTTTAATATCACACTGAATGGTACACTCTTGATGGGGAAAATTTTTGGATGTTTTTCCATTCTCCATTATAGCCTATGAGATTCATTAAAATGAATGGGCCCATATGGTACGGGTTAGAGTTAGAGTTCAGGACACACTTATGTTTGGGTGAATATTGGGGTTGGGTTTAGGGTTGGGTAAGATGAATTTTTAATATCACACTGAATGGTACACTCTTGATGGGGAAAAATTTTGGATGTTTTTCCATTCTCCATTATAGCCTATGAGATTCATTAAAATGAAAGGGCCCATATGGTAAGGGTTAGGGTTAGGGTTAGAGTTCAGGACACACTTATGTTTGGGTGAATATTGGGGTTGGGTTTAGGGTTGGGTAAGAAGAATTTTTAATATCACACTGAATGGTATACTCTTGATGGGAAAATTTTTTGGATGTTTTTCCATTCTCCGTTATAGCCTATGAGATTCATTAGAATGAATGAGCCCATATGGTAAGGGTTAGGGTTAGGGTTAGAGCTCAGGACACACTTATGTTTGAGTGAATATTTGGGTTGGGTTAATGGTTGGGTAAGATGTATTTTTAATATCACACTGAATGGTACACTCTTGATGGGGGAAAATTTTGGATGTTTTTCCATTCTCCATTATAGCCTATGAGATTCATTAAAATGAATGGGCCCATATGGTAAGGGTTAGGGTTAGGGTTAGAGCTCAGGACACACTTATGTTTGGGTGAATATTGGGGTTGGGTAAGATGTATTTTTAATATCACACTGAATGGTACACTCTTGATGGGGAAAAATTTTGGATGTTTTTCCATTCTCCATTATAGCCTATGAGATTCATTAAAATGAATGGGCCCATATGGTAAGGGTTAGGGTTAGGGTTAGAGTTCAGGACACACTTATGTTTGGGTGAATATTGGGGTTGGGTTTAGGGTTGGGTAAGATGAATTTTTAATATCACACTGTATGGTACGCTCTTGATGGGGAAAATTTTTGGATGTTTTTCCAGTCTCCATTATAGCCTATGAGATTCATTAAAATGAATGGGCCCATATGGTACGGGTTAGGGTTAGAGTTCAGGACACACTTATGTTTGGGTGAATATTGGGGTTGGGTTTAGGGTTGGGTAAGATGAATTTTTAATATCACACTGAATGGTACACTCTTGTTGGGGAAAAATTTTGGATGTTTTTCCATTCTCCATTATAGCCTATGAGATTCATTAAAATAAATGGGCCCATATGGTAAGGGTTAGGGTTAGGGTTAGAGTTCAGGACACACTTATGTTTGGGTGAATATTGGGGTTGGGTTTAGGGTTGGGTAAGAAGTATTTTTAATATCACACTGAATGGTATTCTCTTGATGGGAAAATTTTTTGGATGGTTTTCCATTCTCCATTATAGCCTATGAGATTCATTAGAATGAATGGGCCCATATGGTAAGGGTTAGGTTTAGCGTTAGAGCTCAGGACACACTTATGTTTGGGTGTATATTGGGGTTGGGTTAATGGTTGGGTAAGATGTATTTTTAATATCACACTGAATGGTACACTCTTGATGGGGAAAAATTTTGGATGTTTTTCCATTCTCCATTATAGCCTATGAGATTCATTAAAATGAATGGGCCCATATGGTAAGGGTTAGGGTTAGAGTTCAGGACACACTTATGTTTGGGTGAATATTGGGGTTGGGTTTAGGGTTGGGTAAGAAGTATTTTTAATATCACACTGAATGGTATACTGTTGATGGGAAAAATTTTTGGATGGTTTTCCATTCTCCATTATAGCCTATGAGATTCATTAGAATGAATGGGCCCATATGGTAAGGGTTAGGGTTAGGGTTAGAGCTCAGGACACACTTATGTTTGGGTGAATATTGGGGTTGGGTTAATGGTTGGGTAAGATGTATTTTTAATATCACACTGAATGGTACACTCTTGATGGGGAAAAATTTTGGATGTTTTTCCATTCTCCATTATAGCCTATGAGATTCATTAAAATGAATGGGCCCATATGGTAAGGGTTAGGGTTAGAGTTCAGGACACACTTATGTTTGGGTGAATATTGGGGTTGGGTTTAGTGTTGGGTAAGAAGTATTTTTAATATCACACTGAATGGTATACTCTTGATGGGAAAATTTTTTGGATGGTTTTCCATTCTCCATTATAGCCTATGAGATTCATTAGAATGAATGGACCCATATGGTAAGGGTTAGGGTTAGGGTTAGAGCTCAGGACACACTTATGTCTGGGTGAATATTGGGGTTGGGTTTACGGTTGGGTAAGATGTATTTTTTATATCACACTGAATGGTACACTCTTGATGGGGAAAAATTTTGGATGTTTTTCCATTCTCCATTATAGCCTATGAGATTCATTAGAATGAATGGGTCCATATGGTAAGGGTTAGGGTTAGGGTTAGAGCTCAGGACACACTTATGTTTGGGTGAATATTGGGGTTGGGTTTAGGGTTGGGTAAGATGTATTTTTAATATCACACTGAATGGTACATTCTTGATGGGAAAAATCTTTGGATGGTTTTCCATTCTCCATTATAACCTATGAGATTCATTAGAATGAATGGGCCCATATGGTAAGGGTTAGGGTTAGGGTTAGAGTTCAGGACACACTTATGTTTGGGTGAATATTGGGGTTGGGTTTAGGGTTGGGTAAGATGTATTTTTAAAATCACACTGAATGGTACATTCTTGATGGGGAAAATTTTTGGATGGTTTTCCATTCTCCATTATAGCCTATGAGATTCATTAAAATGAATGGGCCCATATGGTAAGGGTTAGGGTTAGGGTTAGAGTTCAGGACACACTTATGTTTGGGTGAATATTGGGGTTGGGTTTAGGGTTGGGTAAGATGAATTTTTAATATCACACTGAATGGTACACTCTTGATGGGGAAAATTTTTGGATGTTTTTCCATTCTCCATTATAGCCTATGAGATTCATTAAAATGAATGGGCCCATATGGTACGGGTTAGGGTTAGAGTTCAGGACACACTTATGTTTGGGTGAATATTGGGGTTGGGTTTAGGGTTGGGTAAGAAGAATTTTTAATATCACACTGAATGGTATACTCTTGATGGGAAAATTTTTTGGATGGTTTTCCATTCTCCATAATAGCCTATGAGATTCATTAGAATGAATGGGCCCATATGGTAAGGGATAGGGTTAGGGTTAGAGCTCAGGACACACTTATGTTTGGGTGAATATTTGGGTTGGGTTAATGGTTGGGTAAGATGTATTTTTAATATCACACTGAATGGTACACTCTTGATGGGGAAAAATTTTGGATGTTTTTCCATTCTCCATTATAGCCTATGAGATTCATTAAAATGAATGGGCCCATATGGTAAGGGTTAGGGTTAGGGTTAGAGTTCAGGACACACTTATGTTTGGGTGAATATTGGGGTTGGGTTTAGGGTTGGGTAAGATGAATTTTTAATATCACACTGATTGGTACACTCTTGATGGGGAAAATTTTTGGATGTTTTTCCATTCTCCATTATAGCCTATGAGATTCATTAAAATGAATGGGCCCATATGGTACGGGTTAGGGTTAGAGTTCAGGACACACTTATGTTTGGGTGAATATTGGGGTTGGGTTTAGGGTTGGGTAAGATGAATTTTTAATATCACACTGAATGGTACACCCTTGATGGGGAAAAATTTTGGATGTTTTTCCATTCTCCATTATAGCCTATGAGATTCATTAAAATGAATGGGCCCATATGGTAAGGGTTAGGGTTAGGGTTAGAGTTCAGGACACACTTATGTTTGGGTGAATATTGGGGTTGGGTTTAGGGTTGGGTAAGAAGTATTTTTAATATCACACTGAATGGTATACTCTTGATGGGAAATTTTTTTGGATGGTTTTCCATTCTCCATTATAGCCTATGAGATTCATTAGAATGAATGGGCCCATATGGTAAGGGTTAGGGTTAGGGTTAGAGCTCAGGACACACTTATGTTTGGGTGAATATTGGGGTAGGTAAGATGTATTTTTAATATCACACTGAATGGTACACTCTTGATGGGGAAAAATTTTGGATGTTTTTCCATTCTCCATTATAGCCTATGAGATTCATTAAAATGAATGGGCCCATATGGTAATGGTTAGGGTTAGGGTTAGAGTTCAGGACACACTTATGTTTGGGTGAATATTGGGGTTGGGTTTAGGGTTGGGTAAGATGAATTTTTAATATCACACTGAATGGTACACTCTTGATGGGGAAAATTTTTGGATGTTTTTCCATTCTCCATTATAGCCTATGAGATTCATTAAAATGAATGGGCCCATATGGTACGGGTTAGGGTTAGAGTTCAGGACACACTTATGTTTGGGTGAATATTGGGGTTGGGTTTAGGGTTGGGTAAGATGAATTTTTAATATCACACTGAATGGTACACTCTTGTTGGGGAAAAATTTTGGATGTTTTTCCATTCTCCATTATAGCCTATGAGATTCATTAAAATGAATGGGCCCTTATGGTAAGGGTTAGGGTTAGGGTTAGAGCTCAGGACACACTTATGTTTGGGTGAATATTGGGGTTGGGTAAGATGTATTTTTAATATCACACTGAATGGTACACTCTTGATGGGGAAAAATTTTGGATGTTTTTCCATTCTCCATTATAGCCTATGAGATTCATTAAAATGAATGGGCCCATATGGTAAGGGTAAGGGTTAGGGTTAGAGCTCAGGACACACTTATGTTTGGGTGAATATTGGGGTTGGGTAAGATGTATTTTTAATATCACACTGAATGGTACACTCTTGATGGGGAAAAATTTTGGATGTTTTTCCATTCTCCATTATAGCCCATGAGATTCATTAAAATGAATGGGCCCATATGGTAAGGGTTAGGGTTAGGGTTAGAGTTCAGGACACACTTATGTTTGGGTGAATATTGGGGTTGGGTTTAGGGTTGGGTAAGATGAATTTTTAATATCACACTGAATGGTACACTCTTGATGGGGAAAAATTTTGGATGTTTTTCCATTCTCCATTATAGCCTATGAGATTCATTAAAATGAATGGGCCCATATGGTAAGGGTTAGGGTTAGGGTTAGAGTTCAGGACACACTTATGTTTGGGTGAATATTGGGGTTGGGTTTAGGGTTGGGTAAGAAGTATTTTTAATATCACACTGAATGGTATACTCTTGATGGGAAATTTTTTTGGATGGTTTTCCATTCTCCATTATAGCCTATGAGATTCATTAGAATGAATGGGCCCATATGGTAAGGGTTAGGGTTAGGGTTAGAGCTCAGGACACACTTATGTTTGGGTGAATATTGGGGTTGGGTAAGATGTATTTTTAATATCACACTGAATGGTACACTCTTGATGGGGAAAAATTTTGGATGTTTTTCCATTCTCCATTATAGCCTATGAGATTCATTAAAATGAATGGGCCCATATGGTAAGGGTTAGGGTTAGGGTTAGAGTTCAGGACACACTTATGTTTGGGTGAATATTGGGGTTGGGTTTAGGGTTGGGTAAGATGAATTTTTAATATCACACTGAATGGTACACTCTTGATGGGGAAAATTTTTGGATGTTTTTCCATTCTCCATTATAGCCTATGAGATTCATTAAAATGAATGGGCCCATATGGTACGGGTTAGGGTTAGAGTTCAGGACACACTTATGTTTGGGTGAATATTGGGGTTGGGTTTAGGGTTGGGTAAGATGAATTTTTAATATCACACTGAATGGTACACTCTTGTTGGGGAAAAATTTTGGATGTTTTTCCATTCTCCATTATAGCCTATGAGATTCATTAAAATGAATGGGCCCATATGGTAAGGGTTAGGGTTAGGGTTAGAGCTCAGGACACACTTATGTTTGGGTGAATATTGGGGTTGGGTAAGATGTATTTTTAATATCACACTGAATGGTACACTCTTGATGGGGAAAAATTTTGGATGTTTTTCCATTCTCCATTATAGCCTATGAGATTCATTAAAATGAATGGGCCCATATGGTAAGGGTTAGGGTTAGGGTTAGAGCTGAGGACACACTTATGTTTGGGTGAATATTGGGGTTGGGTAAGATGTATTTTTAATATCACACTGAATGGTACACTCTTGATGGGGAAAAATTTTGGATGTTTTTCCATTCTCCATTATAGCCTATGAGATTCATTAAAATGAATGGGCCCATATGGTAAGGGTTAGGGTTAGGGTTAGAGTTCAGGACACACTTATGTTTGGGTGAATATTGGGGTTGGGTTTAGGGTTGGGTAAGATGAATTTTTAATATCACACTGAATGGTACACTCTTGATGGGGAAAATTTTTGGATGTTTTTCCATTCTCCATTATAGCCTATGAGATTCATTAAAATGAATGGGCCCATATGGTACGGGTTAGGGTTAGAGTTCAGGACACACTTATGTTTGGGTGAATATTGGGGTTGGGTTTAGGGTTGGGTAAGATGAATTTTTAATATCACACTGAATGGTACACTCTTGTTGGGGAAAAATTTTGGATGTTTTTCCATTCTCCATTATAGCCTATGAGATTCATTAAAATAAATGGGCCCATATGGTAAGGGTTAGGGTTAGGGTTAGAGTTCAGGACACACTTATGTTTGGGTGAATATTGGGGTTGGGTTTAGGGTTGGGTAAGAAGTATTTTTAATATCACACTGAATGGTATACTCTTGATGGGAAAATTTTTTGGATGGTTTTCCATTCTCCATTATAGCCTATGAGATTCATTAGAATGAATGGGCCCATATGGTAAGGGTTAGGGTTAAGGTTAGAGTTCAGGACACACTTATGTTTTGGTGAATATTGGGGTTGGGTTTAGGGTTGGGTAAGAAGTATTTTTAATATCACACTGAATGGTATACTCTTGATGGGAAAATTTTTTGGATGGTTTTCCATTCTCCATTATAGCCTATGAGATTCATTAGAATGAATGGGTCCATATGGTAAGGGTTAGGGTTAGGGTTAGAGCTCAGGACACACTTATGTTTGGGTGAATATTGGGGTTGGGTTTAGGGTTGGGTAAGAAGTATTTTTAATATCACACTGAATGGTATACTCTTGATGGGAAAATTTTTTGGATGGTTTTCCATTCTCCATTATAGCCTATGAGATTCATTAGAATGAATGGGCCCATATGGTAAGGGTTAGGGTTAGGGTTAGAGTTCAGGACACACTTATGTTTGGGTGAATATTGGGGTTGGGTTTAGGGTTGGGTAAGATGTATTTTTAAAATCACACTGAATGGTACATTCTTGATGGGGAAAATTTTTGGATGTTTTTCCATTCTCCATTATAGCCTATGAGATTCATTAAAATGAATGGGCCCATATGGTAAGGGTTAGGGTTAGGGTTAGAGTTCAGGACACACTTATGTTTGGGTGAATATTGGGGTTGGGTTTAGGGTTGGGTAAGATGAATTTTTAATATCACACTGAATGGTACACTCTTGATGGGGAAAATTTTTGGATGTTTTTCCATTCTCCATTATAGCCTATGAGATTCATTAAAATGAATGGGCCCATATGGTACGGGTTAGGGTTAGAGTTCAGGACACACTTATGTTTGGGTGAATATTGGGGTTGGGTTTAGGGTTGGGTAAGATGAATTTTTAATATCACACTGAATGGTACACTCTTGTTGGGGAAAAATTTTGGATGTTTTTCCATTCTCCATTATAGCCTATGAGATTCATTAAAATAAATGGGCCCATATGGTAAGGGTTAGGGTTAGGGTTAGAGCTCAGGACACACTTATGTTTGGGTGAATATTGGGGTTGGGTAAGATGTATTTTTAATATCACACTGAATGGTACACTCTTGATGGGGAAAAATTTTGGATGTTTTTCCATTCTCCATTATAGCCTATGAGATTCATTAAAATGAATGGGCATATGGTAAGGGTTAGGGTTAGGGTTAGAGCTCAGGACACACTTATGTTTGGGTGAATATTGTGGTTGGGTTTAGGGTTGGGTAAGAAGTATTTTTAATATCACACTGAATGGTATACTCTTGATGGGAAAATTTTTTGGATGGTTTTCCATTCTCCATTATAGCCTATGAGATTCATTAGAATGAATGGGCCCATATGGTAAGGGTTAGGGTTAGGGTTAGAGTTCAGGACACACTTATGTTTGGGTGAATATTGGGGTTGGGTTTAGGGTTGGGTAAGATGTATTTTTAAAATCACACTGAATGGTACATTCTTGATGGGGAAAATTTTTGGATGTTTTTCCATTCTCCATTATAGCCTATGAGATTCATTAAAATGAATGGGCCCATATGGTAAGGGTTAGGGTTAGGGTTAGAGTTCAGGACACACTTATGTTTGGGTGAATATTGGGGTTGGGTTTAGGGTTGGGTAAGATGAATTTTTAATATCACACTGAATGGTACACTCTTGATGGGGAAAATTTTTGGATGTTTTTCCATTCTCCATTATAGCCTATGAGATTCATTAAAATGAATGGGCCCATATGGTACGGGTTAGGGTTAGAGTTCAGGACACACTTATGTTTGGGTGAATATTGGGGTTGGGTTTAGGGTTGGGTAAGATGAATTTTTAATATCACACTGAATGGTACACTCTTGTTGGGGAAAAATTTTGGATGTTTTTCCATTCTCCATTATAGCCTATGAGATTCATTAAAATAAATGGGCCCATATGGTAAGGGTTAGGGTTAGGGTTAGAGCTCAGGACACACTTATGTTTGGGTGAATATTGGGGTTGGGTAAGATGTATTTTTAATATCACACTGAATGGTACACTCTTGATGGGGAAAAATTTTGGATGTTTTTCCATTCTCCATTATAGCCTATGAGATTCATTAAAATGAATGGGCCCATATGGTAAGGGTTAGGGTTAGGGTTAGAGCTCAGGACACACTTATGTTTGGGTGAATATTGGGGTTGGGTAAGATGTATTTTTAATATCACACTGAATGGTACACTCTTGATGGGGAAAAATTTTGGATGTTTTTCCATTCTCCATTATAGCCCATGAGATTCATTAAAATGAATGGGCCCATATGGTAAGGGTTAGGGTTAGGGTTAGAGTTCAGGACACACTTATGTTTGGGTGAATATTGGGGTTGGGTTTAGGGTTGGGTAAGATGAATTTTTAATATCACACTGAATGGTACACTCTTGATGGGGAAAAATTTTGGATGTTTTTCCATTCTCCATTATAGCCTATGAGATTCATTAAAATGAATGGGCCCATATGGTAAGGGTTAGGGTTAGGGTTAGAGTTCAGGACACACTTATGTTTGGGTGAATATTGGGGTTGGGTTTAGGGTTGGGTAAGAAGTATTTTTAATATCACACTGAATGGTATACTCTTGATGGGAAATTTTTTTGGATGGTTTTCCATTCTCCATTATAGCCTATGAGATTCATTAGAATGAATGGGCCCATATGGTAAGGGTTAGGGTTAGGGTTAGAGCTCAGGACACACTTATGTTTGGGTGAATATTGGGGTTGGGTAAGATGTATTTTTAATATCACACTGAATGGTACACTCTTGATGGGGAAAAATTTTGGATGTTTTTCCATTCTCCATTATAGCCTATGAGATTCATTAAAATGAATGGGCCCATATGGTAAGGGTTAGGGTTAGGGTTAGAGTTCAGGACACACTTATGTTTGGGTGAATATTGGGGTTGGGTTTAGGGTTGGGTAAGATGAATTTTTAATATCACACTGAATGGTACACTCTTGATGGGGAAAATTTTTGGATGTTTTTCCATTCTCCATTATAGCCTATGAGATTCAGTAAAATGAATGGGCCCATATGGTACGGGTTAGGGTTAGAGTTCAGGACACACTTATGTTTGGGTGAATATTGGGGTTGGGTTTAGGGTTGGGTAAGATGAATTTTTAATATCACACTGAATGGTACACTCTTGTTGGGGAAAAAATTTGGATGTTTTTCCATTCTCCATTATAGCCTATGAGATTCATTAAAATGAATGGGCCCATATGGTAAGGGTTAGGGTTAGGGTTAGAGCTCAGGACACACTTATGTTTGGGTGAATATTGGGGTTGGGTAAGATGTATTTTTAATATCACACTGAATGGTACACTCTTGATGGGGAAAAATTTTGGATGTTTTTCCATTCTCCATTATAGCCTATGAGATTCATTAAAATGAATGGGCCCATATGGTAAGGGTTAGGGTTAGGGTTAGAGCTCAGGACACACTTATGTTTGGGTGAATATTGGGGTTGGGTAAGATGTATTTTTAATATCACACTGAATGGTACACTCTTGATGGGGAAAAATTTTGGATGTTTTTCCATTCTCCATTATAGCCTATGAGATTCATTAAAATGAATGGGCCCATATGGTAAGTGTTAGGGTTAGGGTTAGAGTTCAGGACACACTTATGTTTGGGTGAATATTGGGGTTGGGTTTAGGGTTGGGTAAGATGAATTTTTAATATCACACTGAATGGTACACTCTTGATGGGGAAAATTTTTGGATGTTTTTCCATTCTCCATTATAGCCTATGAGATTCATTAAAATGAATGGGCCCATATGGTACGGGTTAGGGTTAGAGTTCAGGACACACTTATGTTTGGGTGAATATTGGGGTTGGGTTTAGGGTTGGGTAAGATGAATTTTTAATATCACACTGAATGGTACACTCTTGTTGGGGAAAAATTTTGGATGTTTTTCCATTCTCCATTATAGCCTATGAGATTCATTAAAATAAATGGGCCCATATGGTAAGGGTTAGGGTTAGGGTTAGAGTTCAGGACACACTTATGTTTGGGTGAATATTGGGGTTGGGTTTAGGGTTGGGTAAGAAGTATTTTTAATATCACACTGAATGGTATACTCTTGATGGGAAAATTTTTTGGATGGTTTTCCATTCTCCATTATAGCCTATGAGATTCATTAGAATGAATGGGCCCATATGGTAAGGGTTAGGGTTAAGGTTAGAGTTCAGGACACACTTATGTTTTGGTGAATATTGGGGTTGGGTTTAGGGTTGGGTAAGAAGTATTTTTAATATCACACTGAATGGTATACTCTTGATGGGAAAATTTTTTGGATGGTTTTCCATTCTCCATTATAGCCTATGAGATTCATTAGAATGAATGGGTCCATATGGTAAGGGTTAGGGTTAGGGTTAGAGCTCAGGACACACTTATGTTTGGGTGAATATTGGGGTTGGGTTTAGGGTTGGGTAAGAAGTATTTTTAATATCACACTGAATGGTATACTCTTGATGGGAAAATTTTTTGGATGGTTTTCCATTCTCCATTACAGCCTATGAGATTCATTAGAATGAATGGGCCCATATGGTAAGGGTTAGGGTTAGGGTTAGAGTTCAGGACACACTTATGTTTGGGTGAATATTGGGGTTGGGTTTAGGGTTGGGTAAGATGTATTTTTAAAATCACACTGAATGGTACATTCTTGATGGGGAAAATTTTTGGATGTTTTTCCATTCTCCATTATAGCCTATGAGATTCATTAAAATGAATGGGCCCATATGGTAAGGGTTAGGGTTAGGGTTAGAGTTCAGGACACACTTATGTTTGGGTGAATATTGGGGTTGGGTTTAGGGTTGGGTAAGATGAATTTTTAATATCACACTGAATGGTACACTCTTGATGGGGAAAATTTTTGGATGTTTTTCCATTCTCCATTATAGCCTATGAGATTCATTAAAATGAATGGGCCCATATGGTACGGGTTAGGGTTAGAGTTCAGGACACACTTATGTTTGGGTGAATATTGGGGTTGGGTTTAGGGTTGGGTAAGATGAATTTTTAATATCACACTGAATGGTACACTCTTGTTGGGGAAAAATTTTGGATGTTTTTCCATTCTCCATTATAGCCTATGAGATTCATTAAAATAAATGGGCCCATATGGTAAGGGTTAGGGTTAGGGTTAGAGCTCAGGACACACTTATGTTTGGGTGAATATTGGGGTTGGGTAAGATGTATTTTTAATATCACACTGAATGGTACACTCTTGATGGGGAAAAATTTTGGATGTTTTTCCATTCTCCATTATAGCCTATGAGATTCATTAAAATGAATGGGCCCATATGGTAAGGGTTAGGGTTAGGGTTAGAGTTCAGGACACACTTATGTTTGGGTGAATATTGGGGTTGGGTTTAGGGTTGGGTAAGAAGTATTTTTAATATCACACTGAATGGTATACTGTTGATGGGAAAAATTTTTGGATGGTTTTCCATTCTCCATTATAGCCTATGAGATTCATTAGAATGAAAGGGCCCATATGGTAAGGGTTAGGGTTAGGGTTAGAGCTCAGGACACACTTATGTTTGGGTGAATATTGGGGTTGGGTTAATGGTTGGATAAGATGTATTTTTAATATCACACTGAATGGTACACTCTTGATGGGGAAAAATTTTGGATGTTTTTCCATTCTCCATTATAGCCTATGAGATTCATTAAAATGAATGGGCCCATATGGTAAGGGTTAGGGTTAGAGTTCAGGACACACTTATGTTTGGGTGAATATTGGGGTTGGGTTTAGGGTTGGGTAAGAAGTATTTTTAATATCACACTGAATGGTATACTCTTGATGGGAAAATTTTTTGGATGGTTTTCCATTCTCCATTATAGCCTATGAGATTCATTAGAATGAATGGGTCCATATGGTAAGGGTTAGGATTAGGGTTAGAGCTCAGGACACACTTATGTTTGGGTGAATATTGGGGTTGGGTTTAGGGTTGGGTAAGAAGTATTTTTAATATCACACTGAATGGTATACTCTTGATGGGAAAATTTTTTGGATGGTTTTCCATTCTCCATTATAGCCTATGAGATTCATTAGAATGAATGGGTCCATATGGTAAGGGTTAGGGTTAGGGTTAGAGCTCAGGACACACTTATGTTTGGGTGAATATTGGGGTTGGGTTTAGGGTTGGGTAAGATGTATTTTTAATATCACACTGAATGGTACATTCTTGATGGGAAAAATCTTTGGATGGTTTTCCATTCTCCATTATAACCTATGAGATTCATTTGAATGAATGGGCCCATATGGTAAGGGTTAGGGTTAGGGTTAGAGTTCAGGACACACTTATGTTTGGGTGAATATTGGGGTTGGGTTTAGGGTTGGGTAAGATGTATTTTTAAAATCACACTGAATGGTACATTCTTGATGGGGAAAATTTTTGGATGGTTTTCCATTCTCCATTATAGCCTATGAGATTCATTAAAATGAATGGGCCCATATGGTAAGGGTTAGGGTTAGAGTTCAGGACACACTTATGTTTGGGTGAATATTGGGGTTGGGTTTAGGGTTGGGTAAGATGAATTTTTAATATCACACTGAATGGTACACTCTTGATGGGGAAAATTTTTGGATGTTTTTCCATTCTCCATTATAGCCTATGAGATTCATTAAAATGAATGGGCCCATATGGTACGGGTTAGGGTTAGAGTTCAGGACACACTTATGTTTGGGTGAATATTGGGGTTGGGTTTAGGGTTGGGTAAGATGAATTTTTAATATCACACTGAATGGTACACTCTTGATGGGGAAAAATTTTGGATGTTTTTCCATTCTCCATTATAGCCTATGAGATTCATTAAAATGAATGGGCCCATATGGTAAGGGTTAGGGTTAGGGTTAGAGTTCAGGACACACTTATGTTTGGGTGAATATTGGGGTTGGGTTTAGGGTTGGGTAAGAAGAATTTTTAATATCACACTGAATGGTATACTCTTGATGGGAAAAATTTTTGGATGGTTTTCCATTCTCCATTATAGCCTATGAGATTCATTAGAATGAATGGGCCCATATGGTAAGGGTTAGGGTTAGGGTTAGAGCTCAGGACACACTTATGTTTGGGTGAGTATTTGGGTTGGGTTAATGGTTGGGTAAGATGAATTTTTAATATCACACTGAATGGTACACTCTTGATGGGGAAAAATTTTGGATGTTTTTCCATTCTCCATTATAGCCTATGAGATTCATTAAAATGAATGGGCCCATATGGTAAGGGTTAGGGTTAGGGTTAGAGCTCAGGACACACTTATGTTTGGGTGAATATTGGGGTTGGGTAAGATGTATTTTTAATATCACACTGAATGGTACACTCTTGATGCGGAAAAATTTTGGATGTTTTTCCATTCTCCATTATAGCCTATGAGATTCATTAAAATGAATGGGCCCATATGGTAAGGGTTAGGGTTAGGGTTAGAGTTCAGGACACACTTATGTTTGGGTGAATATTGGGGTTGGGTTTAGGGTTGGGTAAGATGAATTTTTAATATCACACTGAATGGTACACTCTTGATGGGGAAAATTTTTGGATGTTTTTCCATTCTCCATTATAGCCTATGAGATTCATTAAAATGAATGGGCCCATATGGTACGGGTTAGGGTTAGAGTTCAGGACACACTTATGTTTGGGTGAATATTGGGGATGGGTTTAGGGTTGGGTAAGATGAATTTTTAATATCACACTGAATGGTACACTCTTGATGGGGAAAAATTTTGGATGTTTTTCCATTCTCCATTATAGCCTATGAGATTCATTAAAATGAATGGGCCCATATGGTAAGGGTTAGGGTTAGGGTTAGAGTTCAGGACACACTTATGTTTGGGTGAATATTGGGGTTGGGTTTAGGGTTGGGTAAGAAGTATTTTTAATATCACACTGAATGGTATACTCTTGATGGGAAATTTTTTTGGATGGTTTTCCATTCTCCATTATAGCCTATGAGATTCATTAGAATGAATGGGCCCATATGGTAAGGGTTAGGGTTAGGGTTAGAGCTCAGGACACACTTATGTTTGGGTGAATATTGGGGTTGGGTAAGATGTATTTTTAATATCACACTGAATGGTACACTCTTGATGGGGAAAAATTTTGGATGTTTTTCCATTCTCCATTATAGCCTATGAGATTCATTAAAATGAATGGGCCCATATGGTAAGGGTTAGGGTTAGGGTTAGAGTTCAGGACACACTTATGTTTGGGTGAATATTGGGGTTGGGTTTAGGGTTGGGTAAGATGAATTTTTAATATCACACTGAATGGTACACTCTTGATGGGGAAAATTTTTGGATGTTTTTCCATTCTCCATTATAGCCTATGAGATTCATTAAAATGAATGGGCCCATATGGTCCGGGTTAGGGTTAGAGTTCAGGACACACTTATGTTTGGGTGAATATTGGGGTTGGGTTTAGGGTTGGGTAAGATGAATTTTTAATATCACACTGAATGGTACACTCTTGATGGGGAAAAATTTTGGATGTTTTTCCATTCTCCATTATAGCCTATGAGATTCATTAAAATGAATGGGCCCATATGGTAAGGGTTAGGGTTAGAGTTCAGGACACACTTATGTTTGGGTGAATATTGGGGTTGGGTTTAGGGTTGGGTAAGAAGAATTTTTAATATCACACTGAATGGTATACTCTTGATGGGAAAATTTTTTGGATGGTTTTCCATTCTCCGTTATAGCCTATGAGATTCATTAGAATGAATGAGCCCATATGGTAAGGGTTAGGGTTAGGGTTAGAGCTCAGGACACACTTATGTTTGAGTGAATATTTGGGTTGGGTTAATGGTTGGGTAAGATGTATTTTTAATATCACACTGAATGGTACACTCTTGATGGGGAAAAATTTTGGATGTTTTTCCATTCTCCATTATAGCCTATGAGATTCATTAAAATGAATTGGCCCATATGGTAAGGGTTAGGGTTAGGGTTAGAGCTCAGGACACACTTATGTTTGGGTGAATATTGGGGTTGGGTAAGATGTATTTTTAATATCACACTGAATGGTACACTCTTGATGGGGAAAAATTTTGGATGTTTTTCCATTCTCCATTATAGCCTATGAGATTCATTAAAATGAATGGGCCCATATGGTAAGGGTTAGGGTTAGGGTTAAAGTTCAGGGCACACTTATGTTTGGGTGAATATTGGGGTTGGGTTTAGGGTTGGTTAAGATGTATTTTTAAAATCACACTGAATGGTACATTCTTGATGGGGAAAATTTTTGGATGTTTTTCCATTCTCCATTATAGCCTATGAGATTCGTTAAAATGAATGGGCCCATATGGTAAGGGTTAGGGTTAGGGTTAGAGTTCAGGACACACTTATGTTTGGGTGAATATTGGGGTTGGGTTTAGGGTTGGGTAAGATGAATTTTTAATATCACACTGAATGGTACACTCTTGATGGGGAAAATTTTTGGATGTTTTTCCATTCTCCATTATAGCCTATGAGATTCATTAAAATGAATGGGGCCATATGGTACGGGTTAGGGTTAGAGTTCAGGACACACTTATGTTTGGGTGAATATTGGGGTTGGGTTTAGGGTTGGGTAAGAAGAATTTTTAATATCACACTGAATGGTACACTCTTGATGGGGAAAAATTTTGGATGTTTTTCCATTCTCCATTATAGCCTATGAGATTCATTAAAATGAATGGGCCCATATGGTAAGGGTTAGGGTTAGGGTTAGAGTTCAGGACACACTTATGTTTGGGTGAATATTGGGGTTGGGTTTAGGGTTGGGTAAGAAGAATTTTTAATATCACACTGAGTGGTATACTCTTGATGGGAAAATTTTTTGGATGGTTTTCCATTCTCCATTATAGCCTATGAGATTAATTAGAATGAATGGGCCCATAGGGTAAGGGTTAGGGTTAGGGTTAGAGCTCAGGACACACTTATGTTTGGGTGAATATTGGGGTTGGGTAAGATGTATTTTTAATATCACACTGAATGGTACACTCTTGATGGGGAAAAATTTTGGATGTTTTTCCATTCTCCATTATAGCCTATGAGATTCATTAGAATGAATGGGCCCATATGGTAAGGGTTAGGGTTAGGGTTAGAGTTTAGGACACACTTATCTTTGGGTGAATATTGGGGTTGGGTTTAGTGTTGGGTAAGAAGTATTTTTAATATCACACTGAATGGTATAGTGTTGATGGGAAAAATTTTTGGATGGTTTTCCATTCTCCATTATAGCCTATGAGATTCATTAGAATGAATGGGCCCATATGGTAAGGGTTAGGGTTAGGGTTAGAGCTCAGGACACACTTATGTTTGGGTGAATATTGGGGTTGGGTTAATGGTTGGGTAAGATGTATTTTTAATATCACACTGAATGGTACACTCTTGATGGGGAAAAATTTTGGATGTTTTTCCATTCTCCATTATAGCCTATGAGATTCATTAAAATGAATGGGCCCATATGGTAAGGGTTAGGGTTAGAGTTCAGGACACACTTATGTTTGGGTGAATATTGGGGTTGGGTTTAGGGTTGGGTAAGAAGTATTTTTAATATCACACTGAATGGTATACTCTTGATGGGAAAATTTTTTGGATGGTTTTCCATTCTCCATTATAGCCTATGAGATTCATTAGAATGAATGGGCCCATATGGTAAGGGTTAGGGTTAGGGTTAGGGTTAGAATTCAGGACACACTTATGTTTGGGTGAATATTGGGGTTGGGTTTAGGGTTGGGTAAGATGTATTTTTAATATCACACTGAATGGTACACTGTTGATGGGGAAAAAATTTGGATGTTTTTCCATTCTCCATTATAGCCTATGAGATTCATTAAAATGAATGGGCCCATATGGTAAGGGTTAGGGTTAGAGTTAGAGTTCAGGACACACTTATGTTTGGTTGAATATTGGGGTTGGGTTTAGGGTTGGGTAAGATGTATTTTTAATATCACACTGAATGGTACACTCCTGATGGGGAAAAATTTTGGATGTTTTTCCATTCTCCATTATAGCCTATGAGATTAATTAAAATGAATGGGCCCATATGGTAAGGGTTAGGGTTAGGGTTAGAGTTCAGGACTCACTTATGTTTGGGTGAATATTGGGGTTGGGTTTAGGGTTGGGTAAGAAGAATTTTTAATATCACACTGAGTGGTATACTCTTGATGGGAAAATTTTTTGGATGGTTTTCCATTCTCCATTATAGCCTATGAGATTCATTAGAATTAATGGGCCCATATGGTAAGGGTTAGGGTTAGGGTTAGAGCTCAGGACACACTTATGTTTGGGTGAATATTGGGGTTGGGTAAGATGTATTTTTAATATCACACTGAATGGTACACTCTTGATGGGGAAAAATTTTGGATGTTTTTCCATTCTCCATTATAGCCTACGAGATTCATTAAAATGAATGGGCCCATATGGTAAGGGTTAGGGTTAGGGTTAGAGTTCAGGACACACTTATGTTTGGGTGAATATTGGGGTTGGGTTTAGGTTTGGGTAAGAAGTATTTTTAATATCACACTGAATGGTATACTCTTGATGGGAAAATTTTTTGGATGGTTTTCCATTCTCCATTATAGCCTATGAGATTCATTAGAATGAATGGGCCCATATGGTAAGGGTTAGGGTTAGGGTTAGAGCTCAGGACACACTTATGTTTGGGTGAATATTGGGGTTGGGTTAATGGTTGGGTAAGATGTATTTTTAATATCACACTGAATGGTACACTCTTGATGGGGAAAAATTTTGGATGTTTTTCCATTCTCCATTATAGCCTATGAGATTCATTAAAATGAATGGGCCCATATGGTAAGGGTTAGGGTTAGAGTTCAGGACACACTTATGTTTGGGTGAATATTGGGGTTGGGTTTAGGGTTGGGTAAGAAGTATTTTTAATATCACACTGAATGGTATACTCTTGATGGGAAAATTTTTTGGATGGTTTTCCATTCTCCATTATAGCCTATGAGATTCATTAGAATGAATGGGCCCATATGGTAAGGGTTAGGGTTAGGGTTAGAGTTCAGGACACACTTATGTTTGGGTGAATATTGGGGTTGGGTTTAGGGTTGGGTAAGATGTATTTTTAATATCACACTGAATGGTACACTGTTGATGGGGAAAAATTTTGGATATTTTTCCATTCTCCATTATAGCCTATGAGATTCATTAAAATGAATGGGCCCATTAGAGTTAGAGTTCAGGACACACTTATGTTTGGTTGAATATTGGGGTTGGGTTTAGGGTTGGGTAAGAAGAATTTTTAATATCACACTGAATGGTACACTCTTGATGGGGAAAAATTTTGGATGTTTTTCCATTCTCCATTATAGCCTATGAGATTCATTAAAATGAATGGGCCCATTAGAGTTAGAGTTCAGGACACACTTATGTTTGGTTGAATATTGGGGTTGGGTTTAGGGTTGGGTAAGAAGAATTTTTAATATCACACTGAGTGGTATACTCTTGATGGGAAAATTTTTTGGATGGTTTTCCATTCTCCATTATAGCCTATGAGATTCATTAGAATTAATGGGCCCATATGGTAAGGGTTAGGGTTAGGGTTAGAGCTCAGGACACACTTATGTTTGGGTGAATATTGGGGTTGGGTTTAGGGTTGGGTAAGAAGTATTTTTAATATCACACTGAATGGTATACTGTTGATGGGAAAAAATTTTGGATGGTTTTCCATTCTCCATTATAGCCTATGAGATTCATTAGAATGAATGGGCCCATATGGTAAGGGTTAGGGTTAGGGTTAGAGCTCAGGACACACTTATGTTTGGGTGAATATTGGGGTTGGGTTAATGGTTGGGTAAGATGTATTTTTAATATCACACTGAATGGTACACTCTTGATGGGGAAAAATTTTGGATGTTTTTCCATTCTCCATTATAGCCTATGAGATTCATTAAAATGAATGGGCCCATATGGTAAGGGTTAGGGTTAGAGTTCAGGACACACTTATGTTTGGGTGAATATTGGGGTTGGGTTTAGGGTTGGGTAAGAAGTATTTTTAATATCACACTGAATGGTATACTCTTGATGGGAAAATTTTTTGGATGGTTTTCCATTCTCCATTATAGCCTATGAGATTCATTAGAATGAATGGGCCCATATGGTAAGGGTTAGGGTTAGGGTTAGAGTTCAGGACACACTTATGTTTGGGTGAATATTGGGGTTGGGTTTAGGGTTGGGTAAGATGTATTTTTAATATCACACTGAATGGTACACTGTTGATGGGGAAAAAATTTGGATGTTTTTCCATTCTCCATTATAGCCTATGAGATTCATTAAAATGAATGGGCTCATATGGTAAGGGTTAGGGTTAGGGTTAGAGTTCAGGACACACTTATGTTTGGGTGAATATTGGGGTTGGGTTTAGGGTTGGGTAAGAAGAATTTTTAATATCACACTGAGTGGTATACTCTTGATGGGAAAATTTTTTGGATGGTTTTCCATTCTCCATTATAGCCTATGAGATTCATTAGAATTAATGGGCCCATATGGTAAGGGTTAGGGTTAGGGTTAGAGCTCAGGACACACTTATGTTTGGGTGAATATTGGGGTTGGGTAAGATGTATTTTTAATATCACACTGAATGGTACACTCTTGATGGGGAAAAATTTTGGATGTTTTTCCATTCTCCATTATAGCCTATGAGATTCATTAAAATGAATGGGCCCATATGGTAAGGGTTAGGGTTAGAGTTCAGGACACACTTATGTTTGGGTGAATATTGGGGTTGGGTTTAGGTTTGGGTAAGAAGTATTTTTAATATCACACTGAATGGTATACTCTTGATGGGAAAATTTTTTGGATGGTTTTCCATTCTCCATTATAGCCTATGAGATTCATTAGAATGAATGGGCCCATATGGTAAGGGTTAGGGTTAGGGTTAGAGCTCAGGACACACTTATGTTTGGGTGAATATTGGGGTTGGGTTAATGGTTGGGTAAGATGTATTTTTAATATCACACTGAATGGTACACTCTTGATGGGGAAAAATTTTGGATGTTTTTCCATTCTCCATTATAGCCTATGAGATTCATTAAAATGAATGGGCCCATATGGTAAGGGTTAGGGTTAGAGTTCAGGACACACTTATGTTTGGGTGAATATTGGGGTTGGGTTTAGGGTTGGGTAAGAAGTATTTTTAATATCACACTGAATGGTATACTCTTGATGGGAAAAATTTTTGGATGGTTTTCCATTCTCCATTATAGCCTATGAGATTCATTAGAATGAATGGGCCCATATGGTAAGGGTTAGGGTTAGGGTTAGAGTTCAGGACACACTTATGTTTGGGTGAATATTGGGGTTGGGTTTAGGGTTGGGTAAGATGTATTTTTAATATCACACTGAATGGTACACTGTTGATGGGGAAAAATTTTGGATATTTTTCCATTCTCCATTATAGCCTATGAGATTCATTAAAATGAATGGGCCCATTAGAGTTAGAGTTCAGGACACACTTATGTTTGGTTGAATATTGGGGTTGGGTTTAGGGTTGGGTAAGAAGAATTTTTAATATCACACTGAATGGTACACTCTTGATGGGGAAAAATTTTGGATGTTTTTCCATTCTCCATTATAGCCTATGAGATGCATTAGAATGAATCGGCCCATATGGTAAGGGTTAGGGTTAGGGTTAGAGCTCAGGACACACTTATGTCTGGGTGAATATTGGGGTTGGGTTTACGGTTGCGTAAGATGTATTTTTAATATCACACTGAATGGTACACTCTTGATGGGGAAAAATTTTGGATGTTTTTCCATTCTCCATTATAGCCTATGAGATTCATTAAAATGAATGGGCCCATATGGTAAGGGTTAGGGTTAGGGTTAGAGTTCAGGACACACTTATGTTTGGGTGAATATTGGGGTTGGGTTAATGGTTGGGTAAGATGTATTTTTAATATCACACTGAATGGTACACTCTTGATGGGGAAAAATTTTGGATGTTTTTCCATTCTCCATTATAGCCTATGAGATTCATTAAAATGAATGGGCCCATATGGTAAGGGTTAGGGTTAGGGTTAGAGTTCAGGACACACTTATGTTTGGGTGAATATTGGGCTGGGTTTAGGGTTGGGTAAGAAGTATTTTTAATATCACACTGAATGGTATACTCTTGATAGGAAAAAATTTTGGATGGGTTTCCATTCTCCATTATAGCTTATGAGATTCATTAGAATGAATGGGCCCATATAGTAAGGGTTAGGGTTAGGGTTAGAGCTCAGGACACACTTATGTCTGGGTGAATATTGGGGTTGGGTTTACGGTTGGGTAAGATGTATTTTTAATATCACACTAAATGGTACACTCTTGATGGGGAAAAATTTTGGATGTTTTTCCATTCTCCATTATAGCCCATGAGATTCTTTAAAATGAATGGGCCCATATGGTAAGGGTTAGGGTTAGGGTTAGAGTTCAGGACACACTTATGTTTGGGTGAATATTGGGGTTGGGTTTAGGGTTGGGTAAGAAGTATTTTTAATATCACACTGAATGGTATACTCTTGATGGGAAAATTTTTTGGATGGTTTTCCATTCTCCATTATAGCCTATGAGATTCATTAGAATGAATAGGCCCATATGGTAAGGGTTAGGGTTAGAGCTCAGGACACACTTATGTTTGGGTGAATATTGGGGTTGGGTTTAGGGTTGGGTAAGATGTATTTTTAATATCACACTGAATGGTACATACTTGATGGGGAAAATTTTTGGATGTTTTTCAATTCTCCATTATAGCCTATGAGATTCATTAAAATGAATGGGCCCATATGGTAAGGGTTAGGGTTAGGGTTAGAGTTCAGGACACACTTATTTTTGGGTCAATATTGGGGTTGGGTTTAGGGTTGGGTAAGAAGAATTTTTAATATCACACTGAATGGTATACTCTTGATCGGAAAATTTTTTGGATGGTTTTCCATTCTCCATTATAGCCTATGAGATTCATTAGAATGAATGGGCCCATATGGTAAGGGTTAGGGTTAGGGTTAGAGCTCAGGACACACTTATGTTTGGGTGAATATTGGGGTTGGGTTAATGGTTGGGTAAGATGTATTTTTAATATCACACTGAATGGTACACTCTTGATGGGGAAAAATTTTGGATGTTTTTCCATTCTCCATTATAGCCTATGAGATTCATTAAAATGAATGGGCCCATATGGTAAGGGTTAGGGTTAGGGTTAGAGTTCAGGACACACTTATGTTTGGGTGAATATTGGGGTTGGGTTTAGGGTTGGGTAAGAAGTATTTTTAATATCACACTGAATGGTATACTCTTGATAGGAAAATTTTTGGATGGTTTTCCATTCTCCATTATAGCCTATGAGATGCATTAGAATGAATGGGCCCATATGGTAAGGGTTAGGGTTAGGGTTAGAGCTCAGGACACACTTATGTCTGGGTGAATATTGGGGTTGGGTTTACGGTTGCGTAAGATGTATTTTTAATATCACACTGAATGGTGCACTCTTGATGGGGAAAAATTTTGGATGTTTTTCCATTCTCCATTATAGCCTATGAGATTCATTAAAATGAATGGGCCCATATGGTAAGGGTTAGGGTTAGGGTTAGAGTTCAGGACACACTTATGTTTGGGTGAATATTGGGGTTGGGTTAATGGTTGGGTAAGATGTATTTTTAATATCACACTGAATGGTACACTCTTGATGGGGAAAAATTTTGGATGTTTTTCCATTCTCCATTATAGCCTATGAGATTCATTAAAATGAATGGGCCCATATGGTAAGGGTTAGGGTTAGGGTTAGAGTTCAGGACACACTTATGTTTGGGTGAATATTGGGGTTGGGTTTAGGGTTGGGTAAGAAGTATTTTTAATATCACACTGAATGGTATACTCTTGATAGGAAAAATTTTTGGATGGGTTTCCATTCTCCATTATAGCCTATGAGATTCATTAGAATGAATGGGCCCATATGGTAAGGGTTAGGGTTAGGGTTAGAGCTCAGGACACACTTATGTCTGGGTGAATATTGGGGTTGGTTTACGGTTGCGTAACATGTATTTTTAATATCACACTGAATGGTACACTCTTGATGGGGAAAAATTTTGGATGTTTTTCCATTCTCCATTATAGCCTATGAGATTCATTAAAATGAATGGGCCCATATGGTAAGGGTTAGGGTTAGGGTTAGAGTTCAGGACACACTTATGTTTGGGTGAATATTGGGGTTGGGTTTAGGGTTGGGTAAGAAGTATTTTTAATATCACACTGAATGGTATACTCTTGATAGGAAAAAATTTTGGATGGGTTTCCATTCTCCATTATAGCCTATGAGATTCATTAGAATGAATGGGTCCATATAGTAAGGGTTAGGGTTAGGGTTAGAGCTCAGGACACACTTATGTTTGGGTGAATATTGGGGTTGGGTTTAGGGTTGGGTAAGATGTATTTTTAATACCACAGTGAATGGTACATTCTTGATGGGAAAAATATTTGGATGGTTTTCCATTCTCCATTATAGCCTATGAGATTCATTAGAATGACTGGGCCCATATGGTAAGGGTTAGGGTTAGGGTTAGAGCTCAGGACACACTTATGTTTGGGTGAATATTGGGGTTGGGTTTAGGGTTGGGTAAGAAGTATTTTTAATATCACACTGAATGGTATACTCTTGATGGGAAAATTTTTTGGATGGTTTTCCATTCTCCATTATAGCCTATGAGATTCATTAGAATGAATGGGTCCATATAGTAAGGGTTAGGGTTAGGGTTAGAGCTCAGGACACACTTATGTTTGGGTGAATATTGGGGTTGGGTTTAGGGTTGGGTAAGATGTATTTTTAATACCACAGTGAATGGTACATTCTTGATGGGAAAAATATTTGGATGGTTTTCCATTCTCCATTATAGCCTATGAGATTCATTAAAATGAATGGGCCCATATGGTAAGGGTTAGGGTTAGGGTTAGAGTTCAGGACACACTTACGTTTGGGTGAATATTGGGGTTGGGTTTAGGGTTGGGTAAGAAGAATTTTTAATATCACACTGAATGGTATACTCTTGATGGGAAAATTTTTTGGATGGTTTTCCATTCTCCATTATAGCCTATGCGATTCATTAGAATGAATGGGCCCATATGGTAAGGGTTAGGGTTAGGGTTAGAGTTCAGGACACACTTATGTTTGGGTGAATATTTGGGTTGGGTTTAGGGTTGGGTAAGAAGTATTTTTAATATCACACTGAATGGTATACTCTTGATGGGAAAATTTTTTGGATGGTTTTCCATTCTCCATTATAGCCTATGAGATTCATTAGAATGACTGGGCCCATATGGTAAGGGTTAGGGTTAGGGTTAGAGCTCAGGACACACTTATGTTTGGGTGAATATTGGGGTTGGGTTAATGGTTGGGAAAGATGTATTTTTAATATCACACTGAATGGTACACTCTTGATGGGGAAAAATTTTGGATGTTTTTCCATTCTCCATTATAGCCTATGAGATTCATTAAAATGAATGGGCCCATATGGTAAGGGTTAGGGTTAGGGTTAGAGTTCAGGACACACTTATGCTTGGGTGAATATTGGGGTTGGGTTTAGGGTTTGGTAAGAAGTTTTTTTAATATCACACTGAATGGTATACTCTTGATGGGAAAATTTTTTGGATGGTTTTCCATTCTGCATTATAGCCTATGAGATTCATTAGAATGAATGGGCCCATATGGTAAGAGTTAGGGTTAGGGTTAGAGCTCAGGACACACTTATGTTTGGGTGAATATTGGGGTTGGGTTAATGGTTGGGTAAGATGTATTTTTAATATCACACTGAATGGTACACTCTTGATGGGGAAAAATTTTGGATGTTTTTCCGATGTCCATTATAGCCTATGAGATTCATTAAAATGAATGGGCCCATATGGTAAGGGTTAGGGTTAGGGTTAGAGTTCAGGACACACTTATGTTTGGGTAAATATTGGGGTTGGGTTTAGGGTTGGGTAAGAAGTATTTTTAATATCACACTGAATGGTATACTCTTGATGGGAAAATTTTTGGATGGTTTTCCATTCTCCATTATAGCCTATGAGATTCATTAGAATGAATGGGTCCATATGGTACGGGTTAGGGTTAGGGTTAGAGCTCAGGACACACTTATGTTTGGGTGAATATTGGGGTTGGGTTTAGGTTTGGGTAAGATGTATTTTTAATACCACAGTGAATGGTACATTCTTGATGGGAAAAATCTTTGGATGGTTTTCCATTCTCCATTATAGCCTATGAGATTCATTAAAATGAATGGGCCCATATGGTAAGGGTTAGGGTTAGGGTTAGAGTTCAGGACACACTTATGTTTGGGTGAATATTGGGGTTGGGTTTAGGGTTGGGTAAGAAGAATTTTTAATATCACACTGAATGGTATACTCTTGATGGGAAAATTTTTTGGATGGTTTTCCATTCTCCATTATAGCCTATGAGATTCATTAGAATGAATAGGCCCATATGGTAAGGGTTAGGGTTAGGGTTAGAGCTCAGGACACACTTATGTTAGGGTGAATATTGGGGTTGGGTTAATGGTTGGGTAAGATGTATTTTTAATATCACACTGAATGGTACACTCTTGAAGGGGAAAAATTTTGGATGTTTTTCCATTCTCCATTATAGCCTAAGAGATTCATTAAAATGAATGGGCCCATATGGTAAGGGTTAGGGTTAGGGTTAGAGTTCAGGACACACTTATGTTTGGGTGAATATTGGGGTTGGGTTTAGGGTTGGGTAAGAAGTATTTTTAATATCACACTGAATGGTATACTCTTGATGGGGAAAAATTTTGGATGTTTTTCCATTCTCCATTATAGCCTATGAGATTCATTAAAATGAATGGGCCCATATGGTAAGGGTTAGGGTTAGGGTTAGAGTTCAGGACACACTTATGTTTGGGTGAATATTGGGGTTGGGTTTAGGGTTGGGTAAGATGTATTTTTAATATCACACTGAATGGTACACTCTTGATGGGGAAAAATTTTGGATGTTTTTCCATTCTCCATTATAGCCTATGAGATTCATTAAAATGAATGGGCCCATATGGTAAGGGTTAGGGTTAGAGTTCAGGACACACTTATGTTTGGGTGAATATTGGGGTTGGGTTTAGGGTTGGGTAAGATGTATTTTAAATATCACACTGAATGGTACACTATTGATGGGGAAAAATTTTGGATGTTTTTCCATTCTCCATTATAGCCTATGAGATTCATTAAAATGAATGGGCCCATATGGTAAGGGTTAAGGTTAGGGTTAGAGCTCAGGACACACTTATGTTTGGGTGAATATTGGGGTTGGGTTTAGGGTTGGGTAAGAAGAATTTTTTAATATCACACTGAATGGTATACTCTTGATGGGAAAAATTTTTGGATGGTTTTCCATTCTCCATTATAGCCCTATGAGATTCATTAGAATGAATGGGCCCATATGGTAAGGTTTAGGGTTAGGGTTAGAGCTCAGGGCACACTTATGTTTGGGTGAATATTGGGGCTGGGTTTAGGTTTGGGTAAGATGTATTTTTAATATCACACTGAATGGTACATTCTTGATGGGAAAAAATTTTGGATGGGTTTCCATTCTCCATTATAGCCTATGAGATTCATTAGAATGAATGGGCCCATATGGTAAGGGTTAGGGTTAGGGTTAGAGCTCAGGACACACTTATGTCTGGTGAATATTGGGGTTGGGTTTACGGTTGCGTAAGATGTATTTTTAATATCACACTGAATGGTACACTCTTGATGGGGAAGAATTTTGGATGTTTTTCCATTCTCCATTATAGCCTATGAGATTCATTAAAATGAATGGGCCCATATGGTAAGGGTTAGGGTTAGAGTTCAGGACACACTTATGTTTGGGTGAATATTGGGGTTGGGTTAGGGTTTGGTAAGAAGTTTTTTAATATCACACTGAATGGTATACTCTTGATGGGAAAATTTTTTGTATGGTTTTCCATTCTGCATTATAGCCTATGAGATTCATTAGAATGAATGGGCCCATATGGTAAGAGTTAGGGTTAGGGTTAGAGCTCAGGACACACTTATGTTTGGGTGAATATTGGGGTTGGGTTAATGGTTGGGTAAGATGTATTTTTAATATCACACTGAATGGTACACTCTTGATGGGGAAAAATTTTGGATGTTTTTCCGTTCTCCATTATAGCCTATGAGATTCATTAAAATGAATGGGCCCATATGGGTAAGGGTTAGGGTTAGGGTTAGAGTTCAGGACACACTTATGTTTGGGTAAATATTGGGGTTGGGTTTAGGGTTGGGTAAGAAGTATTTTTAATATCACACTGAATGGTATACTCTTGATGGGAAAATTTTTTGGATGGTTTTCCATTCTCCATTATAGCCTATGAGATTCATTAGAATGAATTGGGGCCCATATGGGTAAGGGTTAGGGTTAGGGTTAGAGCTCAGGACACACTTATGTTTGGGTGAATATTGGGGTTGGGTTAATGGTTGGGCAAGATGTATTTTTAATATCACACTGAATGGTACACTCTTGATGGGGAAAAATTTTGGATGTTTTTCCATTCTCCATTATAGCCTATGAGATTCATTAAAATGAATGGGCCCATATGGTAAGGGTTAGGGTTAGGGTTAGAGTTCAGGACACACTTATGTTTGGGTGAATATTGGGGTTGGGTTTAGGGTTGGGTAAGAAGTATTTTTAATATCACACTGAATGGTATACTCTTGATGGGAAAATTTTTTGGATGGTTTTCCATTCTCCATTATAGCCTATGAGATTCATTAGAATGACTGGGCCCATATGGTAAGGGTTAGGGTTAGAGCTCAGGACACACTTATGTCTGGGTGAATATTGGGGTTGGGTTTACGGTTGGGTAAGATGTATTTTTAATATCACACTGAATGGTACACTCTTGATGGGAAAAATTTTGGATGTTTTTCCATTCTACATTATAGCCTATGAGATTCACTAAAATGAATGGGCCCATATGGTAAGGGTTAGGGTTAGGGTTAGAGTTCAGTACACACTTATGTTTGGGTGAATATTGGGGTTGGGTTTAGGGTTGGGTAAGAAGTATTTTTAATATCACACTGAATGGTATACTCTTGATGGAAAATTTTTTGGATGGTTTTCCATTCTCCATTATAGCCTATGAGATTCATTAGAATGAATGGGTCCATATGGTAAGGGTTAGGGTTAGGGTTAGAGCTCAGGACACACTTATGTTTGGGTGAATATTGGGGTTGGGTTTAGGGTTGGGTAAGATGTATTTTTAATACCACAGTGAATGGTACATTCTTGATGGGAAAAATCTTTGGATGGTTTTCCATTCTCCATTATAGCCTATGAGATTCATTAAAATGAATGGGCCCATATGGTAAGGGTTAGGGTTAGGGTTAGAGTTCAGGACACACTTATGTTTGGGTGAATATTGGAGTTGGGTTTAGGGTTGGGTAAGAAGAATTTTTAATATCACACTGAATGATATACTCTTGATGGGAAAATTTTTGGATGGTTTTCCATTCTCCATTATAGCCTATGAGATTCATTAGAATGAATAGGCCCATATGGTAAGGGTTAGGGTTAGGGTTAGAGCTCAGGACACACTTATGTTTGGGTGAATATTGGGTTGGGTTAATGGTTGGGTAAGATGTATTTTTAATATCACACTGAATGGTACACTCTTGATGGGGAAAAATTTTGGATGTTTTTCCATTCTCCATTATAGCCTATGAGATTCATTAAAATGAATGGGCCCATATGGTAAGGGTTAGGGTTAGGGTTAGAGTTCAGGACACACTTATGTTTGGGTGAATATTGGGTTGGGTTAGGGTTGGGTAAGATGTATTTTTAATATCACACTGAATGGTACACTCTTGATGGGGAAAAATTTTGGATGTTTTTCCATTCTCCATTATAGCCTATGAGATTCATTAGAATGAATGGGCCCATATGTTAAGGGTTAGGGTTAGGGTTAGAGCTCAGGACACACTTATGTCTGGGTGAATATTGGGGTTGGGTTTACGGTTGGGTAAGATGTATTTTTAATATCACACTGAATGGTACACTCTTGATGGGGAAAAATTTGGATGTTTTTCCATTCTCCATTATAGCCTATGAGATTCATTAAAATGAATGGGCCCATATGGTAAGGGTTAGGGTTAGGGTTAGAGTTCAGGACACACTTATGTTTGGGTGAATATTGGGGTTGGGTTTAGGGTTGGGTAAGAAGTATTTTTAATATCACACTGAATGGTATACTCTTGATAGGAAAATTTTTGGATGGTTTTCCATTCTCTATTATAGCCTATGAGATTCATAAGAATGGAATGGGCCCATATGGTAAGGGTTAGGGTTAGGGTTAGAGCTCAGGACACACTTATGTTTGGGTGAATATTGGGGTTGGGTTAATGGTTGGGCAAGATGTATTTTTAATATCACATTGAATGGTACACTCTTGATGGGGAAAAATTTTGGATGTTTTTCCATTCTCCATTATAGCCTATGAGATTCATTAAAATGAATGGGCCCATATGGTAAGGGTTAGGGTTAGGGTTAGAGTTCAGGACACACTTATGTTTGGGTGAATATTGGGGTTGGTTTAGGGTTGGGTAAGATGTATTTTTAATATCACACTGAATGGTACACTCTTGATGGGGAAAAATTTTGGATGTTTTTCCATTCTCCATTATAGCCTATGAGATTCATGAAAATGAATGGGCCCATATGGTAAGGGTTAGGGTTAGAGTTCAGGACAACCTTATGTTTGGGTGAATATTGGGGTTGGGTTTAGGGTTGGGTAAGATGTATTTTAAATATCACACTGAATGGTACACTATTGATGGGGAAAAATTTTGGATGTTTTTCCATTCTCCATTATAGCCTATGAGATTCATTAAAATGAATGGGCCCATATGGTAAGGGTTAGGGTTAGAGTTCAGGACACACTTATGTTTGGGTGAATATTGGGGTGGGTTTAGGGTTGGGTAAGATGTATTTTTAATATCACACTGAATGGTATACTCTTGATGGGAAAAATTTTTGGATGGTTTTCCATTCTCCATTATAGCCTATGAGATTCATTAGAATGAATGGGCCCATATGGTAAGGTTTAGGGTTAGGGTTAGAGCTCAGGGCACACTTATGTTGGGTGAATATTGGGGCTGGGTTTAGGTTTGGGTAAGATGTATTTTTAATATCACACTGAATGGTACATTCTTGATGGGAAAAATTTTTGGATGGGTTTCCATTCTCCATTATAGCCTATGAGATTCATTAGAATGAATGGGCCCATATGGTAAGGGTTAGGGTTAGGGGTTAGAGCTCAGGACACACTTATGTCTGGGTGAATATTGGGGTTGGGTTTACGGTTGCGTAAGATGTATTTTTAATATCACACTGAATGGTACACTCTTGATGGGGAAAAATTTTGGATGTTTTTCCATTCTCCATTATAGCCTATGAGATTCATTAAAATGAATGGGCCCATATGGTAAGGGTTAGGGTTAGGGTTAGAGTTCAGGACACACTTATGTTTGGGTGAATATTGGGGTTGGGTTTAGGGTTGGGTAAGAAGAATTTTTAATATCACACTGAATGGTATACTCTTGATGGGAAAATTTTTTGGATGGTTTTCCATTCTCCATTATAGCCTATGAGATTCATTAGAATGAATAGGCCCATATGGTAAGGGTTAGGGTTAGGGTTAGAGCTCAGGACACACTTATGTTTGGGTGAATATTGGGGTTGGGTTAATGGTTGGGTAAGATGTATTTTTAATATCACACTGAATGGTACACTCTTGATGGGGAAAAATTTTGGATGTTTTTCCGTTCTCCATAATAGCCTATGAGATTCTTTAAAATGAATGGGCCCATATGGTAAGGGTTAGGGTTAGGGTTAGAGTTCAGGACACACTTATGTTTGGGTAAATATTGGGGTTGGGTTTAGGGTTGGGTAAGAAGTATTTTTAATATCACACTGAATGGTATACTCTTGATGGGAAAATTTTTTGGATGGTTTTCCATTCTCCATTATAGCCTATGAGATTCATTAGAATGAATGGGCCCATATGGTAAGGGTTAGGGTTAGGGTTAGAGCTCAGGACACACTTATGTTTGGGTGAATATTGGGGTTGGGTTAATGGTTGGGTAAGATGTATTTTTAATATCACACTGAATGGTACACTCTTTGATGGGGAAAAATTTTGGATGTTTTTCCATTCTCCATTATAGCCTATGAGATTCATTAAAATGAATGGGCCCATATGGTAAGGGTTAGGGTTAGGGTTAGAGTCAGGACACACTTATGTTTGGGTGAATATTGGGGTTGGGTTTAGGGTTGGGTAAGATGTATTTTTAATATCACACTGAATGGTACACTCTTGATGGGGAAAAATTTTGGATGTTTTTCCATTCTCCATTATAGCCTATGAGATTCATTAGAATGAATGGGCCCATATGGTAAGGGTTAGGGTTAGGGTTAGAGCTCAGGACACACTTATGTCTGGGTGAATATTGGGGTTGGGTTTACGGTTGGGTAAGAAGTATTTTTAATATCACACTGAATGGTATACTCTTGATGGGAAAATTTTTTGAATGGTTTTCCATTCTCCATTATAGCCTATGAGATTCATTAGAATGAATGGGTCCATATGGTAAAGGTTAGGGTTAGAGCTGAGGACACACTTATGTTTCGGTGAATATTGGGTTTGGGTTTAGGGTTGGGTAAGATGTATTTTTAATATCACAGTGAATGGTACATTCTTGAAGGGAAAAATCTTTGGATGGTTTTCCATTCTCCATTATAGCCTATGAGATTAATTAGAATGAATGGGCCCATATGGTAAGGGTTAGGGTTAGGGTTAGAGTTCAGGACACACTTATGTTTGGGTGAATATTGGGGTTGGGTTTGGGGTTGGGTAAGATGTATTTTTAATATCACACTGAATGGTACATTCTTGATGGGGAAAATTTTTGGATGTTTTTCAATTCTCCATTATAGCCTATGAGATTCATTAAAATGAATGGGCCCATATGGTAAGGGTTAGGGTTAGGGTTAGAGTTCAGGACACACTTATGTTTGGGTGAATATTGGGGTTGGGTTTAGGGTTGGGTAAGATGTATTTTTAATATCACACTGAATGGTGCACTCTTGATAGGGAAAAATTTTGGATGTTTTTTCCATTCTCTATTATAGCGTATGAGATTCATTAGAATGAATGGGCCCATATGGTAAGGGTTAGGGTTAGGGTTAGAGTTCAGGACACACTTATGTTTGGGTGAATATTTGGGTTGGGTTTAGGGTTGGGTAAGAAGTATTTTTAATATCACACTGAATGGTACACTCTTGATGGGAAAAATTTTTGGATGTTTTTCCATAATCCATTATAGCCTATGAGATTCATTAGAATGAATGGGCCCATATGGTAAGGGTTAGGGTTAGGGTTAGAGTTAGAGTTCAGGACACACTTATGTTTGGGTGAATATTGGGGTTGGGTTTCGGGTTGGGTAAGAATTATTTTTAATATCACACTGAATGGTATACTCTTGATGGGAAAATTTTTTGGATGGTTTTCCATTCTCCATTATAGCCTATGAGATTCATTAGAATGAATGGGCCCATATGGTAAGGGTTAGGGTTAGGGTTAGAGCTCAGGACACACTTATGTTTGGGTGAATATTGGGGTTGGGGTAATGGTTGGGTAAGATGTATTTTTAATATCACACTGAATGGTACATTCTTGATGGATAAAATCTTTGGATGGTTTTCCATTCTCCATTATAGCCTATGAGATTTATTAAAATGAATGGGCCCATATGGTAAGGGTTAGGGTTAGGGTTAGAGTTCAGGACACACTTATGTTTGGGTGAATATTGGGGTTGGGTTTAGGGTTTGGTAAGAAGTATTTTTAATATCACACTGAATGGTATACTCTTGATGGGAAAAATTTTTGGATGGTTTTCCATTCTGCATTATAGCCTATGAGATTCATTAGAATGAATGGGCCCATATGGTAAGAGTTAGGGTTAGGGTTAGAGCTCAGGACACACTTATGTTTGGGTGAATATTGGGGTTGGGTTAATGGTTGGGTAAGATGTATTTTTAATATCACACTGAATGGTACACTCTTGATGGGGAAAAATTTTGGATGGTTTTCCATTCTCCATTATAGCCTATGAGATTCATTAGAATGAATGGGCCCATATGGTAAGGGTTAGGGTTAGGGTTAGAGCTCAGGACACACTTATGTTTGGGTGAATATTGGGGTTGGGTTTAGGGTTGGGTAAGATGTATTTTTAATATCACACTGAATGGTACATTCTTGATGGGAAAAATCTTTGGATGGTTTTCCATTCTCCATTATAGCCTATGAGATTCATTAAAATGAATGGGCCCAAATGGTAAGGGTTAGGGTTAGGGTTAGAGTTCAGGACACACTTATGTTTGGGTGAATATTTGGGTTGGGTTTAGGGTTGGGTAAGAAGTATTTTTAATATCACACTGAATGGTACACTCTTGATGGGAAAAAATTTTGGATGTTTTTCCATAATCCATTACAGCCTATGAGATTCATTAGAATGAATGGGCCCATATGGTAAGGGTTAGGGTTAGGGTTAGAGTTAGAGTTCAGGACACACTTATGTTTGGGTGAATATTGGGGTTGGGTTTAGGGTTGGGTAAGAATTATTTTTAATATCACACTGAATGGTATACTCTTGATGGGAAAATTTTTTGGATGGTTTTCCATTCTCCATTATAGCCTATGAGATTCATTAGAATGAATGGGCCCATATGGTAAGGGTTAGGGTTAGGTTTAGAGCTCAGGACACACTTATGTTTGGGTGAATATTGGGGTTGGGGTAATGGTTGGGTAAGATGTATTTTTAATATCACACTGAATGGTACATTCTTGATGGATAAAATCTTTGGATGGTTTTCCATTCTCCATTATAGCCTATGAGATTAATTAGAATGAATGGGCCCATATGGTAAGGGTTAGGGTTAGGGTTAGAGTTCAGGACACACTTATGTTTGGGTGAATATTGGGGTTGGGTGTAGGGTTGGGTAAGATGTATTTTTAATATCACACTGAATGGTACATTCTTGATGGGGAAAATTTTTGGATGTTTTTCAATTCTCCATTATAGCGTATGAGATTCATTAGAATGAATGGGCCCATATGGTAAGGGTTAGGGTTAGGGTTAGAGTTCAGGACACACTTATGTTTGGGTGAATATTTGGGTTGGGTTTAGGGTTGGGTAAGAAGTATTTTTAATATCACACTGAATGGTACACTCTTGATGGGAAAAATTTTTGGATGTTTTTCCATAATCCATTATAGCCTATGAGATTCATTAGAATGAATGGGCCCATATGGTAAGGGTTAGGGTTAGGGTTAGAGTTAGAGTTCAGGACACACTTATGTTTGGGTGAATATTGGGGTTGGGTTTCGGGTTGGGTAAGAATTATTTTTAATATCACACTGAATGTTATACTCTTGATGGGAAAATTTTTTGGATGGTTTTCCATTCTCCATTATAGCCTATGAGATTCATTAGAATGAATGGGCCCATATGGTAAGGGTTAGGGTTAGGGTTAGAGCTCAGGACACACTTATGTTTGGGTGAATATTGGGGTTGGGGTAATGGTTGGGTAAGATGTATTTTTAATATCACACTGAATGGTACATTCTTGATGGATAAAATCTTTGGATGGTTTTCCATTCTCCATTATAGCCTATGAGATTAATTAAAATGAATGGGCCCATATGGTAAGGGTTAGGGTTAGGGTTAGAGTTCAGGACAAACTTATGTTTGGGTGAATATTGGGGTTGGGTTTAGGGTTTGGTAAGAAGTATTTTAATATCACACTGAATGGTATACTCTTGATGGGAAAATTTTTGATGGTTTTCCATTCTGCATTATAGCCTATGAGATTCATTAGAATGAATGGGCCCATATGGTAAGAGTTAGGGTTAGGGTTAGAGCTCAGGACACACTTATGTTTGGGTGAATATTGGGGTTGGGTTAATGGTTGGGGTAAGATGTATTTTTAATATCACACTGAATGGTACACTCTTGATGGGGAAAAATTTTGGATGTTTTTCCGTTCTCCATTATAGCCTATGAGATTCATTAGAATGAATGGGCCCATATGGTAAGGGTTAGGGTTAGGGTTAGAGTTCTGGACACACTTATGGTTGGGTGAATATTGGGGTTGGGTTAATGGTTGGGTAAGATGTATTTTTAATATCACACTGAATGGTACACTCTTGATGGGGAAAAATTTTGGATGTTTTTCCATTCTCCATTATAGCCTATGAGATTCATTAAAATGAATGGGCCCATATGGTAAGGGTTAGGGTTAGGGTTAGAGCTCAGGACACACTTATGTTTGGTGAATATTGGGGTTGGGTTTAGGGTTGGTAAGAAGAATTTTTAATATCACACTGAATGGTATACTCTTGATGGGAAAACTTTTTGGATGGTTTTCCATTCTCCATTATAGCCTATGAGATTCATTAGAATGAATGGCCCATATGGTAAGGGTTAGGGTTAGGGTTAGAGCTCAGGACACACTTATGTTTGGGTGAATATTGGGGTTGGGTTTAGGGTTGGTAAGATGTATTTTTAATATCACACTGAATGGTACATTCTTGATGGGAAAAATCTTTGGATGGTTTTCCATTCTCCATTATAGCCTATGAGATTCATTAAAATGAATGGGCCCAAATGGTAAGGGTTAGGGTTAGTGGTTAGAGCTCAGGACACACTTATGTTTGGGTGAATATTGGGGTTGGGTTAATGGTTGGGTAAGATGTATTTTTAATATCACACTGAATGGTACACTCTTGATGGGGAAAAATTTTGGATGTTTTTCCGTTCTCCATTATAGCCTATGAGATTCATTAGAATGAATGGGCCCATATGGTAAGGGTTAGGGTTAGGGTTAGAGTTCTGGACACACTTATGGTTGGGTGAATATTGGGGTTGGGTTAATGGTTGGGTAAGATGTATTTTTAATATCACACTGAATGGTACACTCTTGATGGGAAAAAATTTTGGATGTTTTTCCATAATCCATTATAGCCTATGAGATTCATTAGAATGAATGGGCCCATATGGTAAGGGTAGGGTTAGGGTTAGAGTTAGAGTTCAGGACACACTTATGTTTGGGTGAATATTGGGGTTGGGTTTAGGGTTGGGTAAGAATTATTTTTAATATCACACTGAATGGTATACTCTTGATGGGAAAATTTTTTGGATGGTTTTCCATTCTCCATTATAGCCTATGAGATTCATTAGAATGAATGGGCCCATATGGTAAGGGTTAGGGTTAGGTTTAGAGCTCAGGACACACTTATGTTTGGGTGAATATTGGGGTTGGGGTAATGGTTGGGTAAGATGTATTTTTAATATCACACTGAATGGTACATTCTTGATGGATAAAATCTTTGGATGGTTTTCCATTCTCCATTATAGCCTATGAGATTAATTAGAATGAATGGGCCCATATGGTAAGGGTTAGGGTTAGGGTTAGAGTTCAGGACACACTTATGTTTGGGTGAATATTGGGGTTGGGTTTAGGGTTGGGTAAGATGTATTTTTAATATCACACTGAATGGTACATTCTTGATGGGGAAAATTTTTGGATGTTTTTCAATTCTCCATTATAGCCTATGAGATTCATTAAAATGAATGGGTCCATATGGTAAGGGTTAGGGTTAGGGTTAGAGTTCAGGACACACTTTTGTCTGGGTGAATATTGGGGTTGGGTTAATGGTTGGGTAAGATGTATTTTTAATATCACACTGAATGGTACACTCTTGATGGGGAAAAATTTTGGATGTTTTTCCATTCTCCATTATAGCCTATGAGATTCATTAAAATGAATGGGCCCATATGGTAAGGGTTAGGGTTAGAGTTCAGGACACACTTATGTTTGGGTGAATATTGGGGTTGGGTTTAGGGTTGGGTAAGATGTATTTTAAATATCACACTGAATGGTACACTCTTGATGGGGAAAAATTTTGGATGTTTTTCCATTCTCCATTATAGCCTATGAGATTCATTAAAATGAATGGGCCCATATGGTAAGGGTTAGGGTTAGGGTTAGAGCTCAGGACACACTTATGTTTGGGTGAATATTGGGGTTGGGTTTAGGGTTGGGTAAGAAGAATTTTTAATATCAAACTGAATGGTATACTCTTGATGGGAAAAATTTTTGGATGGTTTTCCATTCTCCATTATAGCCTATGAGATTCATTAGAATGAATGGGCCCATATGGTAAGGGTTAGGGTTAGGGTTAGAGCTCAGGACACACTTATGTTTGGGTGAATATTGGGGTTGGGTTTAGGGTTGGGTATGAAGTATTTTTAATATCACACTGAATGGTATACTCTTGATGGGAAAATTTTTTGATGGTTTTCCATTCTCCATTATAGCCTATGAGATTCATTAAAATGAATGGGCCCATATGGTAAGCGTTAGGGTTAGGGTTAGAGTTCAGGACACACTTATGTTTGGGTGAATATTGGGGTTGGGTTTAGGGTTGGGTAAGAAGTATTTTTAATATCACACTGAATGGTGCACTCTTGATGGGGAAAAATTTTGGATGTTTTTCCATTCTCCATTATAGCCTATGAGATTCATTAAAATGAATGGGCCCTTATGGTAAGGGTTAGGGTTAGGGTTAGAGTTCAGGACACACTTATGTTTGGGTGAATATTGGGGTTGGGTTTAGGGTTGGGTAAGAAGTATTTTTAATATCACACTGAATGGTATACTCTTGATGGGAAAATTTTTTGGATGGTTTTCCATTCTCCATTATAGCCTATGAGATTCATTAGAATGAATGGGCCCATATGGTAAGGGTTAGGGTTAGGGTTAGAGCTCAGGACACACTTATGTTTGGGTGAATATTGGGGTTGGGTTTAGGGTTGGGTATGAAGTATTTTTAATATCACACTGAATGGTATACTCTTGATGGGAAAATTTTTTGATGGTTTTCCATTCTCCATTATAGCGTATGAGATTCATTAGAATGAATGGGCCCATATGGTAAGGGTTAGGGTTAGGGTTAGAGCTCAGGACACACTTATGTTTGGGTGAATATTGGGGTTGGGTTTAGGGTTGGGTAAGATGTATTTTTAATATCACACTGAATGGTACATTCTTGATGGGAAAAATCTTTGGATGGTTTTCCATTCTCCATTATAGCCTATGAGATTCATTAAAATGAATGGGCCCATATGGTAAGGGTTAGGGTTAGGGTTAGAGTTCAGGACACACTTATGTTTGGGTGAATATTGGGGTTGGGTTTAGGGTTGGGTAAGAAGTATTTTTAATATCACACTGAATGGTATACTCTTGATGGGAAAATTTTTTGGATGGTTTTCCATTCTCCATTATAGCCTATGAGATTCATTAGAATGAATGG